>NC_068362.1:55448826-55706326 GCF_020536995.1 Dreissena polymorpha
TCGTGAGGAATCGGGTGCACGTTCGTTGATATAATTATGTTTTGCCTTATCACTGACAGAAGGTAGGGGTTTATAAACAAAAACTACAAAATGGTATTCTTCATTTAATATCGAAAGCTTAAACTAAGCATCGTTTTCACTTAAAATTGTCTACAAATCATTAATCACAAATATTTCCATAGTAAAGATGTCTAATGATTCGAATGTTTCAAGTCTTTTGAAGGCTATAGCATTTAATATGTATGACGATAACAATTTAACAATATACAGTATCGGATTGTGATATTATTGAACAAGAAGTGTATTGCCTTTTGTCACTCAACACATTTCAATAAAAATACACCAAGTAAAGTGTAACACGATACCAAAAACACTGGATCCATGTGGGCGGATGGACAAGGCTATCATATTGTTTACTTCTCATACTGGATTATTGTGTTAAAGCTTTGGTGACCAAATAGCCATTAATATTCATTGTATGTGGGAATGTGTAACCTCTGCCCTCCTGTTGCGCTTTTTCCCCTAGGAAGAACAGTTATTGATAAAAGGAAAGTATGTGTCGCTTTCTGAGAAAACTGGGCATAATACATGTGCGTAAAGTGTCATCCCATATAAGCCTGTGCAATCTGCGCAGGCTAATTAGGCACAACACTTTCCGCTTTTATGACATTTTTCGTTTAAATGAAGTCTCTTCTTAGCAAACATCACATTTAGGCGGAAAGTGTCGACCTTGATTAGCCTGTGTGGACTGCACAGGCTAATCTGGGATGACACTTAACGCACATGCATTAAGCCTAGTTTTCTCTGAACGCGGCTCGCATTGTGGTCAAGTTTATGGTGCCATTCGTGTCAACCAATAAGCATTTCGTTCACTATAACATCGTCCATCATATGTACTGACATTAGTTATTTGAAACAGGTGTAAGCATGTGTGTTCGTGTGTCGTTTCACCTGGCCGAATAGGACAAGCAATTACACAGCCTGTACGGACGAATGTTAAAGTGATGGCAAACGAAACAAATAAATGTATACCCAATTTTAATGGAAAGATTAAGTAGTCCAATGATTATTGTTTGAATACCCTATATGTAAGCAGTTTTTCTTGAAAAGTGTCAGATTAAATTTCGTATTAATTATCCTCATAATTGTTTGAACATACATTTTCAAAATGAATTCGTTCAAATCAATGGAAGAAAAGCTTTCCTCATAAAGTCAAGTTAGTTAGATAGTTTGAATGATTATTTTACATTGTAAACATGTGTATTCAAATCGGATCACAAAGAAT
The DNA here is from genome assembly GCF_020536995.1 of Dreissena polymorpha. Lineage (NCBI taxonomy): Eukaryota > Metazoa > Mollusca > Bivalvia > Myida > Dreissenidae > Dreissena > Dreissena polymorpha. The sequence continues at coordinate 55,450,112 of NC_068362.1, forward strand.
GTAATCACTTTTACAAGAATCTTGTAATTATTAAAACGCATTTATGAAATATACATGTCACATATCTTTTAAAGCACCTTTTATTGTTAGTGTTCGCCTTAGAAAGCCGATTTTTTTAAGAATATGATCGTGTGTGGTACAACAAACAACTTTACAAATGAGACTTGCAAGTAATTATTGTACAATGAATGCAATTTAGTGACCTGTTCTAGTAAAAACTTAAATTTTTACATTAACTCATACGATTTGTTAAATGTAAAACAAAAACATGTAGGTGATAACTATTGTCTTTTTCACACAATCAAGCAAATATATCAGCTAAGATAGCGATCCCGACTGACTTTATGATTGAAATAAAATGTCAAAAATGCTCTCATTTATTGCCTCGATCGTTATCTTAATTTCGTAACGGAATTTCGACAGAAAAGACATAAATGTATTCATGTAAAACTTGACGATTGAACTGAGTTTACCTGATCCAAATTACGATCGCAAAAGGATTACGAAGTTTGAAAACACCTGTCAGATTGTTGTATCGTAATTATATACAGTACCTGATAAAACAGTGCATGTGGCAGGAAGCTGTCGGAAGATAAAGCAACATCGTAAGTTACCCGCGCATTTAAACGCATTAACGGAAATACTGTATTATTTGAGTTAAAGCATACGTTATGTTACTGCTAACAAATTAATACAACGAAATCCAACGCTGAAATAGAAGAACATAGGAAACACACGACTTCATGAAAATAACTATCTGGTAGCTTCCGAACCATATATTGTAATACATCGTGTCGTTTCTATAGAACTTCCCTATCAGGAGTGGTCTATCAACATATAGCCATGGCAGCGACACTATGATATTAAGGACCCGGAGTGTCAACATAGTATGACAATTCATATCGAAATTAGAGTACATGGCACATGTATATATAATCATACATCGTTGACAAATAAACATGTTTAGGTTTAATTAAAAATTAAGCAAAACAGTAAGCAAGATTTTGAATGTAAACTCAATTAATAGTATTGGATTAATTACATTACTTTCAGAACACAATTTAAGCAGATTATGTTAACCAGTATTTAACAAATAATTCAACAAAGGTTGAGCTGTATTGCACATGGCTATCTTTATTTGGTCTAGATGATGTATGTATAGGTAAAAAGGAATTTCCAAAAATCGCACACAATGAAAATAAGGAAATACTTTAAGACCCTTTTTATAGCAAACCATTGTGTTAAATAATTAATTAATTGTGTTAGTTAATTGTGCCAATTAAGGTTGAACAATAAGTAAGGCGTCTTGAGTCACATTTCAAAAGCAATAAGTATGATACACCACACTGACTATACAGCCCACGCATTCAAGTCATGCTGTTTGTGTTTGTTAAACTAAACAGACACAGCCGTCGTTGTAAACGAGCAAAGCGTAACATTTTTCTTCACGAAACAATTCCCTTATGGTAAATATCGTGCTTAAACAACATAATGTATTCTCACGGTTATGAAGTATTTCTCACTTAAAGCGAGATTATACGATTTTGTCAAATATTTATGAATTAATATAAAAATGTGTAAAAAAAACTTATTATATATATATTTCAATATAAATTGAAATAAAAGTTAAGAAGAACATGTGTCGAAAAATGTGGAATAAGCCAGATATTTAATTCTGAAATTGAAAACGGCTGTACAGTCGAATCTGCCAGAATATATGCCATACATGCACGATGTGAATCTTAAATTAGTTTAACGGTTCATTTGAAAATCATGCAAAGATACGTATTCATACGACACACGAACACTAACTCCGATCCTAATAAAAAGACGAATGCTTCGAATATTGTAGGAATATATGTACGTCACAATCGGCTCGGGGCGCTAATTTGTCTTTGCTGCATTTTATGAAATTCGAATTTAATGTATAATTTTTCTTGCCTATTTTGTGTCACTGTAACATATTTTATCAATATATTACATTTAAACACATATACAAAATCATATAATCTCGCTTTAATAATATATATAAAGCGACAAGTTTTGTCAATATTATTAAATGTATTATAGGAATACTGATAACATGCATACCATGAACAGATATTTTTATTAAGATATGTTCAGCATTATAAATTTGAAAACATAGACCGTCGGTGCGAATGTGCACTTAACACCGTCCACAAGTGTTTAAATAATAATAGTATTTGTATTCTCTGTACAAGGTTATGTTGGATATTTAAAGATAAATTAATTTTAATTTAATAAATAAGGGGATTGTTGAGATATCAGTTCCTTTCTCTTAGAGATTAATTTAACAAATGCGATACTTTAAAATATCTGAATAAGATTTCGACAAACGAAGTCATCTTACAGCAAACTAAATACTTTTGGTGTGCAATGCTTTACCCTCTCAAAACATGAACATCATTTATTTAAAGACATGGTTCTCTGTAGGGTCACTTCCCATGACTTTATTTTAGAATATTAATGTGTGCATGTGGTAGGGAAATATTGTTTACTAGAAATTCACTCATTTACTTGAAAGTTGGAGACTACATAAGACTTTGACAGATGGCGAGAAACCCTCATCAACTGGAAAGAAGCCGGTTTTGATTCTTGTCGAGTTGATTCTTACACATATCGCGTGACCTATCTATTTTTTTTTGTTAAAATCAATTCAGCTTGTAATGCTGTTCGAGAACAGGTATGGTTATGAGGATCTCTATGCGCAAAGGTTTGACTTTATTTTTTGTTAAAGTGATTGGTTTTACATTGAAATTGTTAAGGAAATCTTTAAGAATATTGTGACCTTTAAAACAAGGGTATGTTATACAAAAACACGTATTGAATTATCTATTAAAGTATATCGCCGGATGTACACAATTCGATCGTGCACCTTTGGTTCTGATTTCGCACCATGCTAAATTTTTCATGAGCATGCCCAAGTCGTGCGTACATATGCTCATATTATTATTTGCACTTACATAAAATAAAACATTGAAAGAAACTACTAAACATTGTTAAAAGAAAACATTAAGTTATTCAGCTTTCAATCGTTCCCGGATGCTTTTGCTAAACTTACGATTATCATAAAACATGCAATTAAAACAATGCATTAGCTGTGTAATGCTGCAGATCGAGTATATACACAATATGAATTAAAATAATTAGTAAAAATGTTTCTATAAATATTGAGTCATCACAAATAGTAAATTTGCGGTGAAACACCAATAGTTCACTACAAGGGCTAAATATGTGCATTATTTGCTCAGTAAACAGTCATTAAATAAGTGATGATTCTAGCAATTAAGACGTTTTGTTGTGACACGTCTTGTAATGAAAAACATCCAATATAATTATTATATCGTATTTCAAAAAATATTTTCAATTGGGTTCGGTCTTTGATTTAACAGAGAATGTGAAGTCAATGCCAAATGACTCATTTATACGTGACGTTTCTTTGCCAAATTGATGTTTGTGTAAGGCGAATTACCTTTAAATATGTGTGAATTTAAATGATAAAAAAGAACAGACAGTGAATAGAAAAATAGTAACTTTAAAAGGAAGGTATTATTTTATCAACTTTTTTTTTTTCGAGCTAATAAAATATTATAAGCATAAACAACTTATCGAACACATAAACATGTATCATATATTCCAGATTTCTTGAGCATCAAATAGTACAAGTAACAGATCAGTCATTTTGTAAATAATGCAGTTCAATATCATTCTTATCTAATTGAAACAATGCAATCGTGTTTGAAGGTGCAGCATACATAACACAGATATTGTACTGTAACTATGCTGCATTTGGGAATTTAAAAGTGCCTCAATACAGATAGAAACGTTAAATTAAGATTTGTACTAGTACATGTTTGCATTAAAAAAAAGTCTTCACGAAGTTTTTACTCTTTGTGTCCAATTTAGTTGTTTCATTCCAAATTATGTGTTGAATGCCCGGCTTTCTCTTGTTTAAATAGATTTACCTTCTATACAGATAACCGTAGATATAATAAACGAATACAAGTTTATTAAGCTCCAGCTGTTAGTTTAACCATACGTTTTCTTTTCTTCCACGGATTTTAATCGAATGCATGCGGATAGGCCTGCGAGAATGATGTTTTCTCTGAAAATGTAACATACAGTCGGTCAAACCAGTCGCTGACGCTTGATCAGAATCTCTCAAGTAATTTTAATGATACAAACAATGTAACCCGGTCGTATATGTTAGTAATTCATGTCATGTATGTCGTATATGAGTTATAATAGTTGAAACCATTGCAGGAACATTTTATTCTGGTTATGGGTGATTTCAGAACCAAACTGTAATCAGTTATACTCAAAACGGATGCATACGTTAAAAAATGTGTCAAGGTCATGCAAAACGTTACAGTACTTACTGTATTTACCCACAGTCAATGCAAGTTGGAAACTATACAATAAAATGTGCAATGCGTTAAACTGTTTGGATATCTAAATGACAGGCTATGCTCGTCTCAAAAACAATGTGCGAGTTTGTTTACGGATAAGATTGCAAACATTGTTTGTTTTTTATTCTGCTGATACCACAGCCTTCAATAACGGTATATTATTTATCATACTGCACGATAACTGTATTATGTGTGGGTTTAGATCTTCATTTACAGCTATGAAGCTATTTATATAATATATATATAGTATGATGTTAATTTCGAAGTTGCTAATTGGTATCCAAACTCAAGCAATACTCATTTGATTAATTCGCGTAAAAGTATGGGCGTAATGTGTATTTGATATATATTTGTATCCATCGCTTACATTTATTTCTATACGATCCTGGCACCGCCGTTAAAATCCTGTTTTCAAAGATACACGTTCAAGATATGTATGCCATATGATACACTTGACTTAAATAAATACAACAATTATTTAACATATAATATTAGTAATATCCATATTTTACGTCAATTATAAAAGCAAGGTAATTAAAACTTTCTGTGAAATTTAATTGCGGTTGATCTAATTTGTAGAAAAATAAATGAACTTAAAAGAAAAACAAACGCTTAAAAAATGAAATAGCGAAATAATCCTTCACGCATGTGTACAACGAAGAGGGAACTATACAATATAAACACAAATCGCTGCTATTGTATAATAAATGTACAATATTGTATGTTATTATTGTTATGCATAATACATAATGCTTTACAACAAATGCTTACATTTTAACACGTTTACCATTGCATTTGTATCACTGTTTGCAGTAACTGGGTGCATAACAACGCTTTTAGGGTATTTAACTCGGACACATTAAAGTAACACCAATGTCAACATACCTGCATTCTGATGACACATATATTAAATCGTATCATATCGGACTGATTAAATCGACATCAGAGTACGCAATCGTGCTTGCTTATTACACAGATTAAAACGTGTTAAACACGCAGATGTGTTTGCTACAGAATATCTAGATTTGCAAGGTCATGCTGGCCCCAAAACAAAGTTTTTAAGTATAGTTTCCGCTTATAAATCAACCGTGTCTACCAGGCTAATGTGGAAATCGTTTTTATCAATAAAGATATATTTAAATCATACCGTTATGCATATTTCTGTTCGTTTTGATATTACGAAAAGGTAAAACTGGGGAAAGGATGATGCAACAATCCATACAAAAAATGCTACAATTCTTTTAGCTGTTGTAATAATGCCAAAAAATGGCCTAAGATATTATAATGAAAGGTAATTTGCTTAAATATTTAAAGTTAATGTTTAATTTGATGCTTTCCAATGGTTTAAAGAGAAATATCAATGAATTAAAACTGATTATTTACTGTATCAAAAAAGGAATATTACCAGTGCAAACATTATCGATAATGTTCACTGTTTTTCTGTGAAATGACGTCATTAATGTGACAAAATGACGTCATTATTTCAGCGAAATTATCCAGTTTAATTCGTTAAGAGTGTAAATAAACAGTAAAAAAAGCATACAATAAAAAGAAAAGATGTGATCACAGAAAATATATAATCTTACTCGTGGCTGCGCCACTCGTGAACATATTATTTTCTATGATCACTCGTGAATTAAAATAGATATTCCACCGAATCCAAAAACTATTCTCTATATTATTAATTAATTGTACACATATTTGTGAATATTTCGATCATTTTTATTAATAATGGATAAACAAAGGAGTCGTGAGTCTTTTTTGTACTCTTGTCAAAATTTTATCCGTTAAGAAACTCACTTTTCGAGATATTCAATGTATGACCTTAGTAATGCCAAACAAAATTTTGTGGATGCATAGCTTGACGCCATATTGTCTCCATATTACCTAATTACTGAATACGTTATTCAATTACATATTGTAATTTTACTGGGATTGGCCTTCTGTTGTTTGACTGAAAGCTATCCGCGTCATGAGATAATCAATTCAATTAAGAGCAAACAATATCAGACGTGTTCATTGCAAACTGTAAGTTGTTGTGTTTTTTTTTAACAGAACAGACTGTTTATTAGAACTTATACAAATGTAAATCGTCTTAATACATGAAATATAATACAAAATATTGTCATGTGTCTATATATAACAACGTATGGGTTATAACACAATGTAATCTTACAAATTAAAACAAAGTATAATTAACAAAGTAATACCAATTTATATTACATAATTTAATATCATTTCACAGGCAGTAAGGAAAAACTTTCATTGACAATATTATTTGTGATAGCATATCTAACGGTAAGAGCTTCCTTCATATATTTACACACATTTATAATTTCAATTGTACAAGTTGAGTTCAATAAAGAATGGAACTTAAAAACTGATGGATTCACATAGTAAACAGGTTTTATATATTTTTGCCTTATTTGACGGAAACATTGACATTTACATATAAAGTTGAATTCATCTTCTACGTCCCTTTGATCACAACATTGACAGTATCGTTCATTACGAGGAATATGGTTACGTGTGTATCTTCCAGTTTGAATTCTCAAAGGGTGGGCAGAAGCCCTTAGTTTAACAAGGTAAGTACGCACACGTTTTGACAGTAAATCTAAATACGTTTCGTATTCAAAAGTTGTTTTGAATATCCTGTTCTTATCTAAACAGACTATTTTTCATATTGCCAAACCATTCTTGTTTAAATGTATCTATAATTCTACATTTTAATTCACACAGAAACGACTTTGTATTTATCATACTTGCATGTTCAAATATGTATGAATATCCATAATCATTTAACAACTTTTTTACATTCGATTCCCAATTTCTATACCCTTTATCACAATCATTTATCGCTTGTTTATACCCAGTTTGCATAATAATATTTTTACTATTTACAACTTAAAGCCAATATTTTACAATACGAACATATATATTTACATAAAGTGGGTGTCTACCTAATTCACCATACACCATTGCATTACATGTATTGCTTTTAACATTTAACAATCTTTTGCAAAATTTTAAGTAAATGCGTTCAATAGCTTTAAATTTATTAAAACCCCATATCTCGGATGAACAATTTAAAATCGAGCCAACAAAGGCATCAAACAATTGACAAAAAATTATAGGTTTAAGATCGTACTCTTTGCATTTAAAAAGCAATGTATTCATAGCCTTAAGAGCTTTTCCTACTAAATGTTCCTGATTGAATATAAAACTACCAGTATAATTTATAATAGTGCCCAGATAGTTAAACTTATCGACTACTTCTATAGATTCTCCATTATATATCCATTTCTCATCTTGACGAATTCTACCCCTTTTGCGGAAAACCATTATGTTTGTTTTGCTAGTATAAACAGTAAATCCCCATGAGTTACAATAAAGGTAAAGATTGTCTAAATGAGATAATGAAAATTACTCTCAAACGAAATGATTTTAGTTTGTGTCGGTATTAGTAAAGACGCGTTAAAGCCAATCACGCTGCTCAAATTTATCCACAGTGACATGCATATATAATATATATATATATATATATATATATATATATATATATATATATATATATATATATATATATATATATATATATATATATATATATATACCTTGATCAATTCGACATTTAAAAACGTTTACCGTATGCATTACTAGTGAGGATTCCTAAAACACAGAATATATTATAGTAATGCTTAAGAGATAACACTTAAACATAATTGTTTTGTGTTCGAAATTTGTGTTCACGTCCGGAAGTCAAAATGTGTAGGCAATACATCACAAATAAAGAGTGACTTGATACCACGCATTTTTACTGTCGACCATGGATAATTTAAAAAATAAATATGTACATCCTATTATTATTTAAAAATTAACACTGTTTACTACTGGCTTTAATTCCCACTATGTCTCGTATAGCAACGCGGCGATCTAACGAAACCCTGCTTATAATTATACGCATTTGGGTTGTCTATATATGAAATGTACTTCCTCCATCAGTCTGTACTTTTATGTACTGAACACACCTGAAAATAGGAAAAGCGTTTTTGGTGAACAGTATACGTTTTTCTCAAAGTATTGGCAATAACAAGGAAACGAATATGTTTTCAAACTTTAACATTATCTACGTTTAGGTATATATATTGTTCATCTGCAGACTGGCATAAATAACAAAATACATCGCAGTTTAACCTTGTGTCTATGCTTTTGATTTATATTGTATTGTTTTTTAGTAGAACCATTAACATAGTATTTTGGCGCATGAAAAAAACACCATATGATATTAATACTTCCGGTAAATGTATCTGTTCAACTTCATGTTATAAGGGCGTGTTTTGAATGCATCAGCTTCTTCTATATGTTTTCTCGTTTTATATAAAAATCTACGTTTGCGCTGTCCGTTTAAATATTTACACAAATGGACATTAACGTGCCATTGTGTGTTTTGTTTGATGCGTGACTTTTGCATCGATGAACTCGAATTCGTATAACACTATGCTTCTTATTCATGTAATTCACAAAATAACAGCTCTCGATATGATTTATTTTATTTAGTTAAGTCTAGGTATAATGTGAATAATTCTACGAAATAAACGCTTATACTTTTCTTACTGATATGTCAAAAAGTGAGTGGTATTTTAAATTAAATAAAAGTTATAAATAATATTAAATGACCAAACATACATATCTATGCATAGACACCGCCATCTGGACTATCACGGATTACCCCTAAGATATATGTCTTGATCAAACATATTTCTTAGGCCGGTCTGTCGTTATCAGTTCCAGTGATTGAAGGCACCCATAACACTTGGTTAAACTACAGGATATTGCAAGGGAAGTCTTAAGATGTGTATGGCTTCTAAGCAACGTCAAGACTCATTAAAACAAAAACAACACTAAAACAATAGAAGTACACATATTCAACATGATTAATATTTGAGTTTCTTGGTTTCGGAAACTACAAAGGATTTATGATGCGTGCGATGCATGCTTGATTTAGAATGATTAGCATAATGCCCCGATTACTGACTAAATTGTCATATGTATACAGTAAAACATCATTGTTCATAATGTGACATCTGGTTAACATTCAGGTTTGATGTAAGCCAGACATAGCAAAGCGTAGTTTGCATTCCAATGAGAAGGATGGGCATAGATTTAGAGACAATCGCGAGTTATTTACGGCAATGTCTAGAGCTAATGTCTATTTTGACTTTTGAAACCAATATCTAACACGCTACTATAGGACATTAAGTATTTTGAGATGCACACAATATTTGGACCACTCCTATCTAAAACTCTATGCCCTGACTATCTTTTAAACGCATTACAAACAATTAATTATTATATTTCAATGCCTATCCTTAAAAACATATGTCATTCTAACATTTGTCAGAGTTTTGTGTGTTTGCTTGTTTAAGTATTTTAATTAAATGAAAATACTCGTTTTTATTTCAATGGTCATGTTTGTTTTATTTTTTTAAAATACTTTTATATTCATTTCAAATATCGTTACAACCAGTACATCTATTTATCTGAAGCAAATCTGTATGAATATAATATTTGCGATACTTTTTGTATAACAATTTGTTTTCATTGGATCCTTTAAATTTTGCATAAAACAAGTTTACAGCTACTCGCATTTTTATGTCTTAACGTACGCGCTTTTATTGCCACATAATACGCTTAAACTATCTTGGCGGATATCGTTTGTCATGCAACAGCGTTTGGTATGAAACTGCATGTTAAACATGGTTAGAATATTCAAGGACTACGTTGACCGTGATTGAGGAATAAGCACGTGTTGGTGAACAGGGCGGAGATCTTAAATCTTCAATTGTTACTTGTTGTTGTTGTTTTGTTTTGCTAAGAAATGCTCGCAGTGAAGAAAAAGTTAAACAAGCGACTCAAAAAGGGTATAGGTGGATGTTAATAAACGGTTAAGACTAGTAAATTCAGCTAATGTTTTTTTAATCCCCTAAGTAGCTGTTCCAAATTATGTGAGACCCAATTTAATGGAGCTCAATGAGTCAGCGAAAAAACAACAACATTTATAACAAACTGCGGTCAAGACGAGTGACTTTTTTTTTAAACGAAAAAGTCTATTATTATCGCAGACTAAAATTAAAATACAAAACAATATGTAGAAAATGACATACATATATAATCTATAATCATTATATCATTACGACAAAAAGTATTTCGTAGAATATGTGTTCGTTATTTTATTTCTTTCTTAAGGTGTGTGTACTTTTTCTTCCAAAAGATGCCTTCCTTTGGTTGAATGTTAGCGATGCGAGTATATAGTCTAAGAATAAATTTATTTTTAAACGACAGTATGTGTGTTGACGTAATTAATGATTATTGTAAGACAGTTTGTATTTTAATGGGAACATTCAAGGCAGGCCTTCAGAGGACATTGCGAAGAGAATATCCGATAGAGTGCAGATTTGTAGGTGATTATTTTTGCTGCTGATTTTAGACGTGGTAATTGCGGTATTCTAGAGAGAAAGGTAGTTAGCATGCTCTGTTATAGATGCATGAATACATAGAGAATACTAGGTTAGCGTTGAATACAGAGAAGTTTATGTTGCGAGGCTTAGAACGCCGGAAGCGCGAGCCTTGGCGAGCGCTTTCGGTGTTCGAGCCGAGCAACATAAACTTCTCTGTATTCAACGCTAATCCTAGTATTCTATTTATCCCATTTGATTTTTTCAACGTGACATTTAACATACATAGATCTAATAACCTTAACAATAATTTTAATTCAGTCTTAAAATCTAACAAATGTAACCATGCGTATTGATATACATGTATTTGTTCTGGTACGCAAAATAGTCTTTAAAAAATTCACACACAAACTGTAAAACAAGTAAAAATATCACCATGTGCCTACATTCAATTTTACGCAGTATGCGAATTTTAACACATTACGAACGCGAAAAGAAGATTTTACTTTACTATAATTCATTTTATTTTCGAAAGAAAATGATCAAAGTCCAATATGGCGGCGATTGCTTCTGACAAAATGCTGTCGATGTCAACATACATGTACACCATCGACGACCTAGTTCTGGCTACCATAACTTTAAATGTCGCTTTTTATGATTTTTGACTGGCGCGACTTTGTACAGGTCTGTCAATGCTAAATAAACTGTACGCTGAAGTTTCTTTAGCTATCGAAGACCTTGACAATTTTGACGAGTAAACAGACAATCGCAGCGACTGACACTTTATTTGACAAAATATACAGGGCAATACGTTTTCCGACTTCGAACGACGAATTTAAGGACACGCAGAACGTGTTTTTATAGAATGTTGTGGGTATGCCGTGTGTGATCCGATGCATCAATGGCGCCCATGTTAAAATCATTTCCCCGAGAACAGGGAACGACAAAAGTACAAACAAAAATCAAAACACGTAAGAACTAGTATCCTACCTTTAATTATCCTTTAAAATCCATCTAATAATCCATTTAACTCAATAATTGACGATTTTGCATCTAGGGTCTTTAATAATTAGTTTAGCATAGTTAAATAAAGACCCTTATGCCATTCTATCACTTTATTCAAATGAGTTTATGAACGCGATAAACTTTTTTCTTCGTCACACGCTACGTCATGTACTCTACATTACTGCTGTTCCAATGAACCGGAGCAGTTTATCTAATAATAGCCGTTGGTAAACTCGGTTGCATTTGCAGATTTCTGCATACAAACATAATTATGTTTAAACTTGCACAATGTTTTATTTATCTATGGTAAGTGCCCTTATTGTACGAGAAAATAATTTAATATATAAATACACAAAGAATGGAAAACATTCCAGTACACAACAGATAAATGAGTAGAAAATACCCGTGTACAAAATGGGACGTTCCCAATTCCAGTGTAGTGCTATTTTTACCATCTTATACTTTACACAGCTCTATGCCTAACGTGAAATAGGAAAGCAAACATAGCAGATTATTCATGAAGTGTGCGATATGTGTATGGCTTGTTGTACATTCTTAATATTTAAGTTAAATGTCAAAAGTATATGCTTTGGTTATAAACAATGCACATTACACGAAATAAGGAAAATGTGATCAATTGACAATTCAGATATGTCGACATACAGTACATGTAGAAAACATGTGAAATAAGTCGCGTTTATTAATAAATCGTCAAAAAATGGGGAAAATGACGCAATAAGTATGTAATTTTATGACGCCATCAATCAGCTGATTCATTATACGGATGGCGAAAAATTATGTCATATGACTAGATTAAAAGGTTGAAAGTCGTATAATTTTGAAGCTTAAGTTTTGTCGACTTTGTTTCTTATGAAAAATCATTCAGTAGTAAAGTAAATATAAATAAAAAAATACAAAACAAAAATCGTGTAATTTTATATTTTATTTCAACATTTCTTTTGGTGAATATGTCATATATATATATTTTTCTGCAAAATATGCACATTTTCTTTTAATGGGTGACCTTATAATTCGATCAATAAACCAAATAAAACAATATCGACCTAATTTTAGCGTATATCGCATGACGTCATTTAAAAAGTAGTCCGTGCACGCGACAGGTATATTCCACAGTGTTGAATACAAGCAAGTATATTCCACAACGTGTTATACCGTCAATGTCGCGATGAAAATGGGATAAACGTCGTATTCAAGTTTTGCTAGATCTTCGGCTCGTTTTGAAGGGAAAGTGTTTGCATATCTAAAGTTATCGTTCATATCTATGTATAACACATCAAGCCCTTTTAACAATAAGTGGCGGAGTTATTGAGTCGCTGTTTCGTTTGGTACAACTGTTTTGCCGATATGTCACAGTATTTACGTCTTTCCATTACGCAGTTACCTTGTAAACAACTGCCTGCTCGCCCGTTCAGTTGTATCAATTTTTATAAATTACATTTGGACGCGTGTATATTTTTCACCATGCAATGTCCAGATTACAATTTGTATTGAAATTATGGGATATTAGTGTGAGATTTTGCATTCGGAGGGATTTAATCACCTTTGCCTAATATTTATGAAAATGATCGTTCAACAGTGTGAGAGTCGCCTCTGATTTCGATGAACAGTTTCAAATTTGATCATTTTATATTAAATAGTATTTGCTTATACAGCAGTATCAGTCAGTTATATTTTGTTTTGTTCATGGTGATGCAAAATGCATTTGAATACTTGATTCACGAATTGCTTCACTCGTGATCAAATCGGGAGTAATTAATTTTATAACACATAACCTCGGTTCCAAATATTTAAATCCCATATGGCTTTGTATATATGAATAAACCAGATATTTTGAACTAAATATATCCCGATTAGGCTTAAAATTTGATATACCTAGCGAATGGGGCCTATATATAGTAAAACAGTCTTTCCGAACAATTTCGTTTACCTTATAATATGTAAGTGTTTATAGTAACGTATTTACAATTTTTTACCTCTCGAAAAATAAAATGCTCAGTCAGCCTCAGTAAACATTTTTTTTTCTCAAGTGCAATATTTACGTTAACGCTCAACAGTGTCTGTTATATGCTTATAATATGTGCATGTAATATTCAAGAAATGGAAACATTACTGATTCGATCCTACTGTTCAGGTTTACACCATCGTTATTATCAAGAGGTGTGTATCGACCGCCCGTTTAAGCTACATGCGTCGTTTCTCAACGCTTGTTGAGAAGACAATTCTTTTACTCAATAACATATGCTTTATTATTTTTACACTTTCATACTAAACATGGATAACATGACATACACACTGAGACACAGGCGTATGTCATATCAACAATAATATGATATTTACACTTTCATGACAACAATAAATGAGTGCTTACAATAAGATGATGATTATGAGGCCACATATACATATAGAAGAGTATTTGTTGAGTTTTTAACATACCCACTTTATATTACGCATAAACTCACAGTAACCAAACGATAATAACAATACTCTGACTAGTTAAGCAAAACTTTTCAACAACCGTGTTAATATCTCTTTTTTTACATAAGGTATCTTCATGCTCCTTGCAGTTGAAATGAAAAGGGCAATGATCTAGGTCGGAAAACGGTCCGTTTGTTATGTGCATTTCATTAAAAACTAAGAGTATTTAGAAGTGTGTTGTAATTGTTGTTGCAGCCTGCAGTACACTAACAACAAATAACATTATATAATCTTACAGTTGGGCTTATGTGCTGCCAACCTCTATACATGTAGGTGTGTACAACTGATGCAATTCAAATCGTTTATCTTAGGTAAACTTATCTTTTGATTGATCGAAAAGTTAACACTTCTAACGATTCAACTGATAACACGCGGAACATTTATCAAAGCTGAGCTGTTGCATGAAGTTTCAATGTAATGAAGCGAAATGCGGTTAAGAAAACATACTTACCTATATAACCCTAGCCATTAAAATAATCAGAAAATTATTTAATGCAATGTGGTTAAAATTAGTTAAATAAATATAGATATACTTTTGATTGGTCAGTGCGAACTTTTCAGCAACCGTTTTATATCAATATAACAATATGTTATCATTGAAATATATATATATATAGTTTCATAAGAAAAGTATGGTTTAGTCGAACAGCAAATACTTAACATCGATATAGTCACACAAAATCAATAATTTGTTAACTGGGGGCTTGTTGTTTTTGGTCTTTTGTTTTCAATACATAGCTTATGTTAAGTACATTCAAACCGAAATTGTCGTTAATTTAACTTAACTTAATCATTGCATCCTTCTAACTTAATACCCCGATATATTGAGGAATCTCGTTACCGATAGATAAGCATACCCATTAGTTATCAGTAGCATTCATTAGGTGGGCTTATATCCCAATTTAATACTTCATGTACGTTAACAATTATCATATTTTTATTAGGGGCACATACTTTTTCGGTTATCTGATACAATTTATTTCAATTACGTTGTCTCATGAAAATAATTATATACATATATATATATATACATATATATATATATATATATATATATATATATATATATATATATATATATATATATATATATATATATATATATATACGATTAAAAATGCAGTATTGTAATTAAGTCAATTGGATGATGTATGCATATCCATTAAAGCAGCTGAAAAGCAAATAAAAATACGATGAACTTAGTTTAACTACAACAAAAATACATTTGTCATATATTATGGGAGTTTAACATTCCTTTGTGTTGAACAAGTGTTTATACATCTTGTTAAATTATTTGAAGTTAAAAAAGATGTTTTCACTAATGTGCGTATTGCAATTTCTAGTGATAGCGTTTTGTGTCTGATTTCATAAACATTTGCATAAAAATACGTCGCATTATTTATAGTAAACCTTATATTCTAAGTAATTGATATTTATTTAATTGATAAAGCAAAAGTTTATTGAACCAAGGGGTGAAACGGTAGCGATGCATAATTACGGTCCAAACCCTAAGTTTGTTTAATAGTTAGTGAGGTTGGCGGAGCTTGATTGCCATTTATTTAAAACAAGGTGCATATTGTCGTATGTTTGTAGATATATTGTATAAGATAAACTATTACAAAATAAGAAAACGATGAAATGATGAATGCCGTATCTCAATCCTTTAATACATTAAACCGTTTGAATGCGTGATTTGCATTTGTGACTACCAGTATATTGCGTAACACACGAATTGGAAACATCGTACTGGCCATATGTAACCTGTTTTTCTGTTTATCATACCACTGACACCACTCATCCCGTTTTTCAAGAAATAAGGAAAAATAATCGCTACGCCCTGGAGCCGCTGCATTCGTGTATCGCGTATGAATCTTTCTAAAAATAGCATTGTTCCTCAACACGAAAAGTAGCGCGATTTAATGTAATTTAATAACGCTGTTTCTTTCTCTTTCTTCTTTAATTCTGCAACAAAACTTTAAGCAGCAATACTTTATTACACAAAATGAAAGCATATATTATACTTTTAAAGGCGAAACTTGATAACCGTTGTAACATGTCAAGGCCAGTCCAGTCGCTCACGTGTTCGCAGTGTGTCAACACGTGTAAAGAATTGAATGATGTTTTTATCAAAATTGGAATATATACTGCGCGTTTGGTTTACTGTGGTGGTTGTTCGTAGATATTGAGGTTCTGCACGTTAAGTACAGCTAAAAAAACATGTCATTTTTTGGATTTTGGCCAGGAAACTGTGCTTGTGAAACTGCCGGGTGGGTGGGGAGAGAAATGTTCATTTCGGAAGTGTTGACAGAAGTGCATGAAACAGATGGAGTTGCAGTAGAACATGTTGCCAAAAGGTTTGAACATCTTTGTTGTGTTTGTTTGGAAATTTCACTGTAATTGGTAATTGACTGTACGTTTTTGTGTCCTGTTATTTGCATGATTTCGGTGGGTGCGATATTGGAATCCCTTAGCTTTTGAACAAGTTGTTTTCTAGCAGAATGATTACTTATGCTTTTTGTTTTTTTAAAACAGGCATCGATTGCCATATTTTTCAACATCTTGGCAATTTTTTTCACCAAGTTTCTGCCGTGATTAAACAGTGATTTAAAATACATTTACCTTGTTTTTGTTTAGATTTTTCTGCTTTGCTTTCAGGCAGTCACGTGTGAGAGGGAAAAGATGGACCACTGCTCCGGAAGATAGAGTATGGGTACTTTGCTCTTTGAAGTTTCCGTCAATGCTTCCCACGATTCTACGCAATGTGACAGGCTCGTATTCATCATCATCATTCTTGCGAATGGAGAGCAGATATGTGACAAGATATTCATCTAGATGGTCGACTGATAAATTGTGGATTGCCTTCGTTTCGCCTTTCTTGGCAAGATATTTTTGAAATCGACTGACATTTGCCAGTGTTTTCCGGAAAGTGTTTTTCTTATCTTTTGCTTCAGTTAATTTGTGTACATCTTCGGTTGTTATTTCTATGGCGTCTGATATGTTTTCACTGTTCTAAGTGTTTGATTTTGTTTCAGTAAGGGATTCTAAATAACTTTTATTTAAATTGACATTTGCATTCGTGATTTCATCAAATGGTTCATTAAACACACTCGGATTTATTCCAAACTGATTGGCAAAGTCTTTTCTCAGACATAACAACTTCCTCCATTAAACCGTCCCAAACAATGTCAAACTTACCTCCATCCACAAAGTCTGACATGGTAATGTTTATTTATTGTATTTATATATGTTTTCTATGTTTAAGTCCTTATTTTGAAAAGAAATTAGCTTTTAACGAGCCTTATCAAACACAATTTATGTGGCAACATTGGCAAACTGTAGAAGACGACAAATGTAACCTTAATAATAATTTATGATTTAAAATTATTTCATTATTTAATGCATATTACATTGGGTTTTATTGTGAAGTGTGTTACTATTTTATTTTTTAACTATTTTTACTGATTTTTTATTGTTTGTTTTATTTGTTTGGTCTGTTTATATTAAGTGCTGAACTTTTGACATAACCTTTGACGTTTGATGTTTGCTTATGAAGGCGTGTCAAAAAAAGAAGTCCGTTTGTTACATAACGTCATCAGCATGTACTTATTCGTTCTTAATATTTGTAAAATACCTTTTTTCTGTTTTTGTTGTTGTTTGTGGATTAAATGTAATACATATTGGTATCAAATTGTTTGTTTTGATAAATCTGATTCAGTTTTACAATAAAACAATAAAAACAAAACATTTTACTTAAGTCTTAGTAGCCTCCACACATGACTGATATATAAACTTCCTATTGACCGTGATATAAAATATATATCAGGCAACAGGATATCAATGTGGTATGATAAAAATATATTCAACACTTTTGTATATGGCATTCCGTTTTACAAAAACCTTATACTTGAAAATGGTATGATCATGATTAACATGTGCTGATGTTCCGACTGTATTTTTATACCGATGTGCTGTTGTTCAGTGATGGTTTGCCGCGCTTTTCGGTTATGAATGACAACATAACAAAATATTGCATTCACAATAATCAGGTTAATAATAAATGTATTGGAAAACGATACTATCGAATAGTCGCGTTTATATACGATGACACGGCTTTGCTAGGATGCAAAATTGGCTTATGCGGAAAACAATATCCCCCGTGACTACTTTATGTTTAAGATTACACATAGTGATCGTTCATCTTGTTACATGTTTGTATCATTATACTTATATGCATGCAAGGCAAACGTTAACATATTATAATGAATATGATACAAACACAAGGCACTTAAAGCGACAGCTTTATCTCACGGCGAGGTTGTTTAGCCCTTGAAATGATCATCTTAATGTTCAGCTTGAGCAGATGTGACTGGATCGTACGTAACGTCTGTAATATTTATCGAAGTTTTATGAACACCACTGAATTTGAATATGCACCGAAAATGCAAATAAAGGCTCAACCATTTGACCTTGAAGTATAAGTTTGATCTTTAGCAGACACAACTGACTTTGAGGGGAAATGAGATCTAGATGGGATGGGATACAAATAGACCCTACACATTTGACCGTGTGTTTTGACATGGAAATTAAGACGACATGACTGACACATCTTTTAAGCACATCGTCCGAATGACCATAACCTGTGGTAAATCAATACACATCATTTACAATGTGTATATGATATTGAGGCAAAAGGACGTGGAATTTAAAATATTGGGTTTAAGTATTTTGCATATCGTCTTAATGCCCTTAATATAGTCGGCAGTTAAATGCAAATGCATCAAAGGCTAAATGAATGTTTTAGCAAACACGAAACATGCTCTTACAGACTGACGGACTGACTAACGGACGGACTGAATGTTGTCTAGTATATCCCGCCTATCGCTTTAGGGGGGATAACTGTGAACACTTACTGTCACATTAATGCGCACATGTATTTGTTAAGTTGTCATATATTGTTCGTGTTTAATTAAGTAAAATGACCGGTTTGATACGAATATTAAAACTCAAATGCAATTTAATAACTTGAAATAATGCATTTAACAGCTGCTCAGTGTTATATCTTTGAGATCGCAAAACCGGACCAACGACTTAGTATAAACGTGCATGGTCATATTCGCATGTGTATGATAATACAATCAAATGTGAAAGCATATTTTATCTTCAGTTATTGTTACATCAAGCTTTCAACTGTTTCCGTGCCATTACATTACGGTTACATTATCGTTCACAGTAAACGTGTAAGACACTAGCTAATGGTTTTAATTGACATTTCATTCTTTGACTGATCAACCTTTTTTCATTATTTAGGTGACATGGCGTGTCAAGATAAAATCGCGTGGCTATAGTTAATATTTCAAAGGAAATAATGAGCGTGTTAACGTCAAACTACTTGTTATTCTTGTGAATCTGCCACTCGTTTGACTGCATTCCATCCTGTTCCATAAGGCTAGATTACTCACTTTCTGAACTATTAAACAAATTATGGTACCAAATGAAAGCGTTAATCAGATCTTTTATGTTAAAATTCTCCTATTAATGGCAAATGCGCACGTAAAGTATAAGATTCGTAACAAACTAGCCTTACAAGTACATGTATATCTTTGCACCGTGTGGCATGAATAACGCATTTGTCTTCTCACAAATAGCGCACTCGTTATCACATATTGTCTCACATTAACAATGTGAAATGTCACAAATGAATGCCATTTACGAGTGAATTCATTAAGAGTTGATTTGTATATTAATGTGATATCCATTTTTGTAGCAGTGTCTTCCGGCAGAAATTCTCTGAATCTCACAGAGTATGCAATGTTTTCTTTACAACGACACGTCTTTTTTCATTCATATAGTAATACGATTTAGAAAGGTGCCGAGCGCAACGTAATTTAATGTCAACGTTAACAGTCATAGCACAATGCAGTTCGATTAATTTATTACAAAAATGGATACACGGTCACGTTTTCGTGTACATTTATTGTTGACAGATCAAACGTAAAAATACGATTCTTGCATGACATGTGAAGTATGATTTTTATTTGATTTGGGTATTTAGCAATGTTCGTGCTCTTTCTCACATATTGTTCACAATTAGTATACAATGAACAATACATGCATTTATACAGTTTATATTATTCGTTTTAAATACATCTTACTAAACACGAAAATGTGTTGTGAAAATGCTTAATACATACAATTGACCCAGTGCTAAATTATTTCCTTTTTGACCAAAAGCTGGAACATTTTGCGTGTAAATAAACAGTGGCGAAGGTCCTTCTGTTGACAACTTGCGATAGTTTGTCTGGAAAGTGTTATGTCGAATAGAAACTGATATATATTTGCTATTGCAACACAATCTTGTATAGATCTTGTGTGATATTGTTATCATTCATGCTGCACTAACCACGCATATTTTAATTTTCGATTTGAAATGTAATTCAGATGATCTTTCCGTTGACTATTCTTAGTGGTATACACATTACATACCCGTGTATTTGTATCACATTATCAACGCTGATTTCTATTAAACGAATATTATACATCAATAATGCATTCTTATCTTCATAAATAATAAATAATAGATATGGTGAGTGCGCACATGTATAGGGGTATAAGTTCATACAAACCCTAAACGTGTATACAGTTAGTCACATTATTGGCAATCTTTGCCCGAAAATTTATTTATCATACAACGTGGTCACATCTGAATATAAGACTAGTATTTTCCTTCTGAAAAATATCTAAAAGATCTTTGCACGTAAAGGTATTTCAGGTTCCTGGACACGACTGGTGTATTTCGCAAAAGTTATTATTCTATGTACAATAATTTTTAACAGGTCAATCAAACAATCAATAGGTTTTATGACATGCACAGGCTTATATGTTATACAATAAGTTACTACGCATTTAATAAGATAGAACATAACCCTGAAATATATAAATTTCACTAAAACATACATTTGAGGATTGTTAATTACGTGAGTAATAACAAGTCTAATAAACCAAAAACAATACTTTTCCCAAAATAAATGATTCCACCATTTTAATGGCATTATCATAAATAGTGTAGCAATAGTGTCCAAAAATATGTCCATATAGTTACCTTTTTAATATAAATATTGTAATTATTCCAGATGTGAAGACGATACATGCTTTTTAGTAAATGCAGATACAACACAGAATTTCATGTAGTATTCCTTTTCTTTGGAAGCGCTACATCACCAATAATTGGTTTCGGCACATGATATTCCGTAACCACACATTATGGTTAATAGTTGTATTGCCGCCCTTATGGGATTTTACCGTTATTTTTCACTAACTGTGGATTTAAATTCGGTGATTGCTCGTTTGGATTTCGTTTTATCCCTTTCCACAGGTGATATGGACAAACATTCGGATCTTTCACGACAATATGTTACGCACATGCGTAAGGCGGATTTGTAATGATTGACTCCCGATTATATAATATCTGGAGTATCTTTTTCGGTTGACAAACAATATGCATGTACGGTGGGCTTTAAACAAGACTGAATTAGTTTGCCTGAAAGTACGCAAGTACCTTTTATTGAATTGTGTATTTAGGACTAACGGAGGCGAACACATTGTCTTCAAGTTTTGCATGGTCAGCGCCGTCAAGTTATCGTGTCATATGTGCTTGACCAGAGATGCGTTAGCAAACCGTTTGTCCACGTTGAGGTCACTCACCAGTATTATTGCATTGTAGTAATGAGCTAGTTTTCAGTATTTGTGTTCCTAATTGCATAATATAGCGTATGCCAATATAACGCCTGACCTGTTACAAATTCAAATATAAGTTAATAATGCGTGTTGATTTCCATGGTTCATGAATAATGCATCGATCTTTTCAGGATGATTGAAATCGTTAACACACATTATGTACGTCTGAAACATACGAAATGTCTCATTTAAATGTTTTATATCAATATAATACTCGTTGCCTTTGTGAATGTTTATACATCTTGTGTTTATGAACTTTACACTATACAACAAGACGTTCACAAGATAACTTATATTATGCTGATGTTTCTGGAGACCTCTTGTTCTATATTTTAAAATTAATTCTTGTATGGGTGTCTTATAATTTAATCAACTTATTATCTTGCGGCTACGTGTATCCTTTCCATGTAAAAATACATATGACATATGTTAACTGTCATATTTTGTTAAATTATTCGTGCCGAGCGTTGTTACAACCTGAATTGTAATAACGCCCGAAAGTGTAATAAACTTTTTTCTTGGTTAAATATTGCATCTGATCGCATTTTCAAACACAAATTATTGCAATCTATAATGCATATATGTATATTTAATGTATTTTAATAGGGCAATACGGCATATGAATGACAAAATAGTTGGTCTCATACAACCTCAATTGTAATAAAGTTATCACATTATTACAATTGCTTGACAACCTGAATTGTAATAACACCCGAAAGTGTAATAATTTGTTTTCTTGGTTTAAAATTGCATATAATCGCATTTTCAAACACATATTATTGCAAAATATAATGCATACATGTACATAAAATTTATATTAATATGACAATACGACCTATAAATGACACAAAATGTGTTTTCATACAAACTCAATTGTAACAAAGTTATTACATTATTACAATCGCGTGTCGTACTGAATTTTGATAACACCCGAAAGTGTAATAAACTCATTTCTTAGTTCGAAATGCATCTGATCGCATTTTCAAACACAGAGTATTGCAAAATATAATGCATACATGTATATAAAATGTGTCTTAATAGGGAAAAACGACCTATGAATGACATTAAGGATGGTCTCATTCAACCTGAATTATAATAAAGTTATTACATTATTACAATTGCTTGACAACCTGAGTTGCAATAACGCCCCAAAGTGTAATAAACTTATTTCTTGGCTTAAAATTGCATCTGATCGCATTTTCAAGCACACATTATTGCAAAATATAGTGTATACATGTTTAAAAAAAGTGTATCTCAATAAGGTAATACGAATAGGAATGACAAAAAAGGTGTGCGCATACAACTTGAATTGTAATTAAGTTATTACATTACTACAATCGCTTGTTGCCCTGAAATTTGATAACACCCGAACATGTTATACATGAAAACAAATTTCTTGGTTTAAAATTGAATCTGATCGCATTTTCAAACACAAATTATTGCAAAATAGTATGAATACGTGTATATTAAATGTATCTTAATAGTGAAATACGACATATGCATGAGAAAAAGATTTGTCTCATACAACCTCAATTTTGATAAATTTATTACATTAACTAGTACAATTGCGTGACAACCTGAATTGTAATAACGCTCGAAAGTGTAATAAACTTTTTTCTTTTTTTACAATTGCATATAATTGCATTTTCAAACACAGATTATTACAAAATATAATGCATACATGTACTTAAAATTTATATTAATATGGCGATACGACCTCGGAATGACAAAAAATGTGTTTTCATACAAACTCAACTGTAACAAAGTTATTACAGTATATAACTCGCGTGTCGCACTGAATTTTGATAACACCCGAAAGTGTAATAAACTCATTTCTTGGTTTAAATTGCATCTGATCGCATTTTCAAACACATATTATTGCAAAAAAGGTATGTATACATGTATATAAAATGTATCTTAATAAGGCAAAACGACATTTGAATGATATAAAGGTTGGTCTCATACAACCTTAATTGTAATAAAGTTATTACATTATTACAATTGCTTGACAACCTGAATTGTAATAACGCCCAAAAGTGTAATAAACTTATTTCTTGGCTTAAAATTGCATTTGATCGCAATTTCAAATACAAATTATTGCAAAATATAGTGTATACATGTTTAAAAACGTGTATCTAAATAAGGTTATACGACTAGGAATGGCATAAAAGGTGTTCGCATACAACCTGAATTGTAACAAAGTTATTACATTATTACA
Source organism: Dreissena polymorpha (assembly GCF_020536995.1). Taxonomy (NCBI): domain Eukaryota; kingdom Metazoa; phylum Mollusca; class Bivalvia; order Myida; family Dreissenidae; genus Dreissena; species Dreissena polymorpha. The sequence continues at coordinate 55,474,450 of NC_068362.1, forward strand.
ATGGCTTGACAAACCGGAATAACGCCCGAAAGTGTAATACACTTATTTCTTGGCTTACAACTTCATCTGATCGCATTTACAAACACAAATTATTGCAAAATATAGTGTATACATGTTTAAAAATGTGTATCATAATAAGGTAATACGATTAGGAATGACAAAAAAGTGGTTCGCATACCAACTGGATTGTAATAAAGTTATTTTATTATTATAATCGCTTGTTGTCCTGAAATTTAAAGGGGCTTGTTCACACTTTGATAAATTGACAAAATTGAAAAAAACTGTTTCGGATTTGCAAATTTTTACTGTAGTTATTATATTTGCTTTAAAAAAAAATACCAAATTGTTTCCATGCTCTAAAATTTCCATAAAATGCAACTTTGACGATTTGAAAACCTGAAAATTATAAAGCGTCTCAAACGCGAAATGAGTTATTTTTAGTCAGAAATTGAACGGGATCCCAACTAGTATACCAGAATGCAGCCTGCGCATGCGCGCTGCGCTTATCCGCTTTTGGTTTACAAACAATGCATCTCATTTCTGTGATCGAAAATATAAAAAAAGAGAAACAAAAGCCGGAGCCAGCGGCATCGCTCGAATTTATTCAATCTTGGCGACAAGACTGAGTGTTTGCAGAACCATAGGAGTATCGATGGAAGGGACGAAGACAGGCTTAAACACGAATTGTAAGTCATATTTTAGAAGCTACGTTTAGTTTTTGGCAAGTGTTGCCTGTTTACAAAGGAATTTTAGCAAAAGTTGGGATAGGTATTTAGTTTTATTGTATGGATATTTTACTCTGCAACGAAACCAGATACGCACTGATAACATAATTTGTTCATTGCGCGTTTTAAAATAAGCCTTTATGCCCCTATGCCAAGATGTTCGTATCAATTTAATGAATTCGTTATAACTTATAAGGAACACTCCAACACGAGTCAAATGAAGCATGAAATTAATGATAAAGATGAATTATGAATGATTAATTTATACGGTATATATTATATTATAAAATATACTGGTATGCAAATATATATGTTATATTATGTAATCAATTATCATGATATGATAATATGATTATACAGTTTATTCCCTAATTTTAACATCAATTTTGTTGTTTCTTTAAATTGATATGAGATCAATTTTATATTCTAAAACAAACCTTCTTTTTAAGGCATTTAGGAAGACGTGCCGGCCAAACTATTGCAAGTTTGACTGTTCAGCATAATGTTAGAACAACAAACTCTTCACCTATGCACGGTCATCAGCCCCCGCCAGGTCCTGGCCTGGCATTTGTGTCACAAGGAAGTACAACACCTGGTCATGTGTCAGGAATTGGAGAGATAACATCTTACTTTTCTTGCAAACAAACCTGTCTTAGCATATTTTAATTGATAAAATAATATATTTATATTCAATAAGATTATATGTGCTTTCTAAAGTTCCTTGGTAATATAATTGCTTTATCATTTTTTTTACCAGAAACTTTTTATGTTATGAAAACCAGAGGATATCCGATATCTGGTTTGTTTTCTGAACCGTTTAGATAACTTGCATGGTGATTGGTCATGAAATTATTTCAATGCCATTCTCCTCCAATCTCTAGTTGTACAGTAATTGTCAGTTAGTGACTCAAGTATGATAACTTCATCATATAATAAGCTCATACTGGTGAATCAAGAAGCCAAGAAAAGTATTGGTAGGTTCATAAGTTAATACTGGTGAATTAAGTAGCCCAGAAAAGTATTGGTAGGTTCATAAGTTAATACTGGTGAATCAAGTAGCCCAGAAAAGTATTGGTAGGTTCATAAGTTAATACTGGTGAATCAAGTAGCCCAGAAAAGTATTGGTAGGTTCATAAGTTAATTCTGGTGAATCAAGTAGCCAAAAAAAGTATTGGTAGGTTCATAAGTTAATACTGGTGAATCAAGTAGCCCAGAAAAGTATTGGTAGGTTCATAAGTTAATACTGGTGAATCAAGTAGCCAAAAAAAGTATTGGTAGGTTCATAAGTTAATACTGGTGAATCAAGTAGCTCAGACAAGTATTGGTATGTTACCTGATTGGCATGATATGAATAAAATAATGTTTAAAATAGCAAACAAATTTCATACATAGTTTTTATGATAAGTTTTAGTGTACATTTCAAAATTACAAATATGCTTATATGTTATTTCAGAGTAAATTGAAGGCAGCCAACAATTGGACGGTGGTGCCAGTCAATGAAAAGAAGAGATACACGTACATGCACTGAGTACACAGAGATCATCAAGGAAAAAAACCTTCGATCAAAGTTCCTTTTTGATTCAGCTGATCCAAAGCTGATTGCCCCTACAATTGCCCCTTATATATCCACCTGAGGCTAATGAGGAGCTGCAATATCCAATAGGTCAAGGGCAAAAAACCCTGAAACAATATGAAGATTTACTCATACAAATTGGTACATGGTGTATGTAACTATGTTGTTTTGATTAACTTCAACATACCATTATTATGAATTAAAAAATTGACAAAGCTGAAATCAATGATAACTGACTATGGGTAGGAACATGTTGTGTGAATTTGGCAGCATGGTTTTATAGGATGTATACCATTGAGTATGAAAGTGCATGTGTGACCCTGGCTGTTTTGTCAGTCAGTAGATGACTTTAGTATTTGAAATGATGCTTGAATTTATTTGTGTAATATGAAGGCGTGACCAAATGTGTGACATTATGGTCGACTGTGCTGTCATCATCATGGTGATAAAATGTGATTTTGATATGTGAACTGCTTATAAACATAGGGCAGAAATACCATTGATAAAATACTGACGAACATAGCATACAAGTGCCCTGAAATGCCACGAGAATATGTATTTGAGTTTTAAGTGTGTAAGGTATTGTGAATTTTGTTAATTGTTTTGTTATAAAACAAGGGCTGTTTGTAAAACATGCATGCCCCCCATATGGGCTCTCAGGTGTACTGACAGCCATTTTGTAAATATGTTTTTGTCACTGTGACCTTGACCTTTGACCTAGTGACCTGAAAATCAATAGGGGTCATCTGCCAGTCGTGATCAATGTACCTATCAAGTTTCATGATCCTAGCCATAAGCTTTCTTGATTTATCATCAGGAAACCATTTTACTATTTCGGGTCACTGTGACCTAGACCTTTGATCTAGTGACCTCAAAATCAATAGGGGTCAACTGCAAGTTATGATCAATTTACCTATCAAGTTTCATGATCCTAGGCATAATCGTTCTTGAGTTATTATCCGGAAACCATTTTACTATTTCGGGTCACAGTGACCTTGACCTTTGATCTAGTGACCTCAAAATCAATAGGGGTCAACTGCAAGTTATGATAAATTTACCTATCAAGTTTTATGATCCTAGGCATAAGCGTTCTTGAGTTATCATCCGGAAACCATTTTACTATTTCGGGTCACCGTGACCTTGACCTTTGACCTTGTGACCTGAAAATTAATAGAGGTCATCTGCTAGTCATGATCAATCTACCTATTAAGTTTCATGATCATAGGCATAAGCGTTCTTGAGTTATCATCCAAAAAACATTTTACTAGTTCGGGTCACCGTGACCTTTGACCTAGTGATCTCAAAATCAATAGGGGTCATCTGCGAGTCATGATCAATGTACCTATGAAGTTACATGATCCTAGGCCCAAGCGTTCTTGAGTTATCGTCTGACAACCACCTAGTGGACGGACCGACCGACATGAGCAAAGCAATATACCCCCTCTTCTTCGAAGGGGGGCATAAATATAGGATCCAAAGTATTCAATCATAGATCACTCTGAAAAAGAAGAATAAGTAAAAACCTTGTCTGGCAAATAACTACAGAAAACAATGGGCCAAGTTCCAGATTTTTTTGTCACAAGTCAAGACCATTTACAGGAATTGTTGACTCTTATAGGTGTTATGTATCATGATCTGTGTTAAGTTTTTTATGGGAGACCCATGATCAAACATGGTGAATTAATTGTTTTGTTATTACAATAGAGGATCCAAAATATTTGATCATAGGTCACTCTGAAACAGAAGAATTTGTGATTACCTTGTCTGGCAAATAGCTAAATAAACACTGGGCTCAGCATTTTCCTGATTTTTTGTCACAAGTAAAGACTATGAAAAGGAATTATTAACTCTTTTAGGTATAAGCTACCATAGTCAATGTTGAGTGCATGCTGCACACCACATTTGTTTATGTTCCATTAACAATGACATCAAAGCACAATGCTATATATAGATTATGTATTGTTTTCCATTGTTTATCAGTCTATAAACAACCATTTATTGTAATAGCCTTACATAAACTGTCATAAAGATGATAAAGTGCTGTTTATCCATAAATAAAAAATTGGTGGAATTCAGAAATAATTTGATCTGTCAAATGTTAAAAGTTGGAAACATTTATTCAAAATGTTATCAATTATAGTTTTGTTTCATAAATATAGAGTATTATGTTTTGTGTTCATTATGTTATGGATTTTGTTGTTTTGGTTTAAAATGTTTTAATAAATAACATGAAGAAATAAGAAGCTAGTTGTTCAATTTTGATTTATTATTACATGTATATTACACAGCAAAACATTACTGCAAGAATGTTAAATGAACACCTTATTATAATACATGTTGAGTTAAACACTGAACTAAAGAATATGAATCAATTAAAAACGACTCATAATACATTATTATATGAAACTGCATCATGGTTCAAAAGTTAAAGAGCATATAGACAGCTAAAACCTAAATAGGTGAGCCTTGCCTTGGGAAAATGGGGCTTAATGCATGTGCGTAAATTGTCGTACGAGATTAACATGTGCTGATCATACCAATCAGGCAGACAATTGCTGCTTTATTGTATTTTTTGTTGAAAGGGAGTCTCTTAGAGAAAATCCAGATAAGGCGGAAAGTGTTGCCCCTGATTAGCCTGTGCAGTACATGCGTTAAACCCCCTTTTCCCAGAGCCAGGCTCAAATATTTATTAAATGATTGATTAAGTCTTCCACATAACATATTTTAAGAAATTTCAGTAAAACATGTTTATTTGATGACAGGCACGGCAAAATCAGTAGTAAATTCATAGTATTAATTTGTGTTACATTATAATACTTACATATTGTTGCTGGTTATAAATGTGGAAAAAGTTTGAATATGCATTGCTAAAATACATGTTAATTTTCTAAGAACTGCCCCTTTTATTTAAGGAATACTGTATGTATGCCCCTGTAATATTTCTGACAAAAGAACAAAATAAATAAATAATGATTAATAGAACAGTTAACTTTTTTTTTCATTTTGTATACAGAGGATAATTATGTTCTCATTATTTACGCTATATTGAAAGAAATAAGATTACATCATGTAATTAAGAATGCATTACTGAAGATTCAAATTTAAAACAACCGTTAATCCACTTAAATGTTGAAAGCATTCTTAAACAACAAGACTAAAAAAGCTGTTAACACTAATTTTATTAACTACTTCCTTTCAAAAAAAAGACAGGTACAGTTTTGTTGTCGTCCCTTTGAAGGTGTCCATGTATCCAAAGGATGTACTGAGATCAATCTGTGTCCTCCACATCTTCAGTGCCAACACGTTGTTCCGAAACGTTTCCTGGATAAGGAGGATGAGAGGATCAGTCACCACTTAACCCTTTTTCTGAAAAATATGAACACATAAAAAACTCAAAACCCCTTGCTAAATCTATATATATATATATATATATATATATATATATTAGCTGTTATTGTCCAACTTTTAAGATGCAGGAACATAATGGCCACTGTGTTGACAGTAAATGAGTTAAATTTTCTAAACTTTTGATTATAAGCTGAGACAATTACATGAGTAGTTTTACCTGTTCTATATTCATATTACAAGCAACAATATTTGATAAAGATACAATGCATTGCTAATTCCGTTAAACAGGCCCACAGACAAATAAAATATTTGATATAGATAAAATGCATTAATAATTCTGTTAAACAGTCCACAGAAAAATAGCATATTTGAAATAGATAAAGTGCATTATTAATTCTGTTAAACAGGCCCACAGAAAAATAAACATGAAAAATGGGTCATATTCAACAACAGTAAACACACTGGTCTCTGGCTTGTACAGTATTGTCAGGCCATGCTACAACAAAGCTGGTCTTCATCATGGTCTACCAAATGGACAATTCTTGCAAACACACCATCATGGTTAGCTTGAGGATGGTCCAAGCTGGGCCAGGACAGGCTGTCAGTGATAACTGCTGACTGTCTGGCAGCAATTTCCTTCAACAGCTCCTATGCTTCTGTATAAGTAAGGTGGTCGATGATATCCTTGAAAAGACATTTCTGCATTTAACAATAAATGTTTTGAACATAAAGCTAAGAATTTTGACACAAGATGTAGCTACATATGTACATATAGATTTTTTTATTTTTCATGACACCATTTTTAAACATTCCTATCAGTTTTTTTTTGTAAAATTTCAATATTCACCTAGTGTAGTCTAGGATCATTTTTTAAATTCTTTGCTCATGTAGCAGCACAGTTTTACATACAAAGACTTTGTTTAATATATCAACAATTGGTGCGTTGAACTGTGTTTTTTTCTGTTACCATTCAAGAATATTGTGAAATGACATAAAAAAAAATCAATGAAATCTCAACTTGCCTGAATATCTGAACACATTATCTACAAATTATTTTAATATTCTCAAATGAAATCAACAGAAAAAAAATGCAGCTAAATAAGTATACCTTTCCTGTTTCTTGTACCAAAGTGACAAAATCCAGTGATCCCTTCTTCATAAACTTCTTGGTTTATTTATGGTTGTATCCTATTGAAAAAGTAAATACACAATTTAAACCACTTTTTAAAACTATGTATGGTCTCTATTAAAAAAGTGAGTTGTAAATATGTGGTATTATTATATAATAAGTTTTCTTCGACATTCAGGTAATCAAATCTTGAGGATATTCATAACAATTGAAAAAAGAGGAATATCCAGAATATTCTTGGCTTTTACAAATATAATGATACATGCATTTCAGATGACCTGTATTTGATTTATTCAAAATACAATGTACTGTTGAAATACACATTTATCAAAATATATGCGTGCTTTGCTAAATTAACAAACAATTATAAAGATAAAATACTTTAAATAAAGAAACAATAAGATGCACGAAAATAAGTTGTCTCTTGGTTGGAGCGAGTGACCATATGTTTGATGCGAGTTTGTTTTGGGGCAAGTTGGTATTGGGGCGAGTTGTCTGGCGCCAGCTACATGCATTTGATGCCATGAATTAATAAACTGTGTTACTATTTTCAAAAATATTTTGGTTATTCAGTTTATTTATAAAATAGCTGTGCAGAAGAAACTGATATAAATACATTAACCCTTTGCATGCTGGGAAATTTGTCATCTGCTAAATGTCATCCGCTGAATTTCTAAAATTAGCCATTTCTTCGATTTTTTTCAAAGAATACTATCAGAAAAGAAAACAGTTTAGATCCTGATGTGACGCCACGTTTTGTGGCGTCTCATCTGGAACCAAACTGTTTGCAAAGGCCCTCAAAATTCGGTTCCAGCGCTTAAAGGGTTAACTATGAGTTTTGGGTTTAAATTAATAACCTACCAGTACCATTCAAATGCATTTTAGTTAATAATAAATGTCATTGTCATATAACACACAATAATGAATATGTCAATAAATGCACAGCATCTTGAATTGCCTGCCAAGAAATAATGTTGTCACTGTCAGTTATGAGGAAAGAAAAAGATACTGTAATGTTTAAATGATCTCAGTTCTCCAAGGCTAATGATAAATTTAATTTATTTGCGCGAATACTAAAGTTAATTCTGTATTCAACTTGGCTTTAATTTTAGTCTCTGTCTGTAACTTAAGTGTAAACGAGGCAATCAGTATTTACGCGTTCTGAGATGTATATACTTATGTAACGAAAACGAATCATTTGATCAGTAATACTATTTTAATCTACTTTTATAAAAAAAAATAATCATACGCACTATTGAGTTTTACAATAAAAAAAAACATATTTTACCTTCTGCTTCCGTGTTTGACAATACAGACTCCGCCATAGTTGTTGTTGTTGTTGTTGTTGTCACAATGCGTGTTTATATTTAAATTATATTTAAAATCTATATTTAGTCGGGGAAAAAACCGATCCAAGGGTAAGTGGTTCGAGCCTTGGTGCGGCTTACTTTTTTCTTTCTTATTTTTACTTTATTTTTGTTTTATTCTGGAGCACGTTATTTGCGATGTTTAAATTTATGAATTTAAAGCATAAAATTAAAAACTTAAAAAAAAATGCAATTTACGTGTGAACAAGCCCCTTTAATAACACCCGAAAATGTAATAAACTCATTTCTTGGTGTTAAATTGCATCTGATCGCATTTTCAAACACAAATTATTGCATAATAGTATGCATACATGTATATAAAATGTATCTTAATTGGGAATTACGACATATGAATGACAAAAAGATTGGCCAAATATTCCCAAAACTTAATTCCCTAACAAACATTCGTAGGATCGGTAAAACAAATCGATTATTTCGACTGTTACGAAACACTTATTTACACGTTATTTACAACACATGTTAAACAGCATAATTTAAACAACAATAAAAAGCTTTAACAATAATTACCCATACTAAACTCGTAGGCAATATGGTATCATCTGATTTCTTATTACAATATCATCACACATGTTTGATTGCTCGGTTTAACGATAAACCATATCTTAAAACAAGCGAAATATTACTTAAAACACGTTTGACATTGATTGATATTAAAATCACACATTTCAATGGTGAATGCAAATGTTCCTCTGGTTAAACATTATATAATAAAATTGTTATTGATATCTTCATTAAATTGTTCGAATGTTTAGAATATGATGAAATTATATTAAAAAATAAATAAGCAAACGATTCAAATTCGTACAGACCTCAACATCTAACACAAATATTACAATTATGAATATTTAAACTCCGAAACAGTATAATAAGATTGTTGCCAACATCCGCTTGCCATAAATTCAAAGCACACGACCATTAACAATTTATTAGAATAAACTGATAACCGCACTTGGAAAACTCACGATTTAATTTGGTATGTCCTCTGTGATACGAGTGGCACGTTTAAAGATTATCTTTAGGGTGAAGAACGTTATCTCACTTCACAAAAGACATGTCAATCAACAGTAACGAAAGCGTTTTGAATACATGCAAATCAGATGAATTGCAATTATTTTTTAAGGAAATACTTTGATGTTATCTTTTATGTTTGATGCCTTCACAAAATATAAGACAACTCCTGACCTCATGTCGTCTTATTTTTAAATAATTGCTATAATTCGGTCGATGATGTACATGATAAAATATTTCGTTATTTAGCGATACAATTTGTGTTTTAACTGCTTCAAACATGTACATATTAAAAATCATAATGAATCTTTGAATACAGTTTTGTTTTATATCATCATTATATTTGGGGTAGCATTAAACATGTGCTTGCATACTTTGGCTTATTGGATGTGTTCTACTGTTGGTTTATTAGTTAAAACTACACAAAACACATTATTAGTCATCGAATTAACCAGATAATTACATGCCGTTTCATAAGACATTAAGACGTGTGTTTACTATCTAAATATAAAGTTTTACCCAGATTTATTATACGAGAGTATAATGATGGAATCACTATATTTTGTATTTTGCAAGAAAAATCTTCAAGCAAAATACAGTTTATCGGTTAATACATTACATATCAATAACGACCATTTAATTATGTCAGGAATGTTCTCATATTCACAAAGACTAGTGGTAACCTATCAAACTGTTACCATCGTTATCAGTGTTTGTTGAATGAAGGCATTCAAGGTTTCATAGTCTCAAGGCATCTTTTTATTGTTTCTAGATTTAGTATAAATATTTACAAAGACATTGCAAATCCAGCACATGAAGGGACATTAATAGAAATAACCTCTTGTTTGCCAGACAAAACTTTATTTAATTAATACAGTTGGATTTACATTAACCATTTACTATATATATTTCAGTATGCCATTTGATATTTGTAACTCATACACGTTTTTTTATGGTATGTAAGCGCGCACTGTATTTATTATCATTGCACACTTTCATCAGAAAATCATTTGAACATTTTACAAAGGATATGAACATATAGAAGATAACATATAACGAATGTTTAGTCTGTCATTTAAGCATAAAGCACATTCATACTCAGAAAGATTAATCTAAACAACAAGATCATAGTAATATGATTTATTGTCATATTCATAAATGATTGAATAAGTCATCAACATAAAATCATGGTTATATGTATTTCATATATTTGACATAAGAATGTTAAAACGGACAATTCATGATATATACGGCTTCTTAATCTGTAACAGTATAAACAGGTGTACGTTGTATTTGTTTGTATATACAAAAATGTGCATGCTAACTGTGTGAATAATTTGATCTATGTTGCCATATTTATTTTGAAAAATGCATATTCATTATTATATCGTGATATTTGGTATATTTTTTATGTACTCCAGGCATCGAATTTATGTTGTTGATGCACATTATAATTTGTGAAATGTAATACTGTTTAAACGATGTTGTTTGTGCAAGTCGAGTATACACGTTATACAGTGTGCTGTTCTGAAAGATACACTATCGAAGGTAGTCAAACCAGATGCTATTCATTCCGCATTTAGTAATGCTAACATAATCCCTCAAAAATCGTGTTCGGTATCTTAACAAACTAAACGAAAGACCCAATGTGTATCACAATAGAATCTATTCATGGTAGCATCATATTCTCATCATAGCCAAGACGATTGACAGCAATAGATAGAGCACATGCCAATATCACTAAGTAAGAACCCTTCAGGAAAATTTTGTTCTATGGTACAAACGTGTGTCTGAATGCCCAAGCCATTAAAGAAACCTACATTCGATAAACAATACAAATACTGTTTCAATGAATGTGTTAATGAAAAAAGAAAACACTTGATATATTGTTTAAATATTTAAATGCAGTTATTACTTTAGTTTTTCGTAACTATGATACGATTCATATATCGTAAACGGGTAAACCTTGAAAAAATGTCACAGTAAATGATAATACATTTGAACAAACATCGCCATAAACCGTATTCCAAACGTAATCATATTAATACATCGAGTTAGAAGGACTAGTACAATATTTAGAAAAGCATGACTTTAAGTACGCCGACAATACAAACCATATTTTAAATATTTTACACCATGAGGTGTTCAATACTCCTTAAATGATTTCATTACTCTTGTCATATAACAAAGAAATTAATGAAGTTTATTCTATCCAAATCATTTGTCATGTATGCTTGGTCTCTGCGAGATAAACAAACATGAGCAAACATGTTTTAATCAAGTAATTGCGTGCACGTAGACATCAATTAAATTGTTAAGTTGACAGTCAGACAAATAACGATCAATAATAGTCAAGAAATTACCACCTGTATATGTCGACATTCATTATAAAAATGGAAGATCCATGTTTTTTCGACAACATATTCATAAACAATATATTACGTTTCCTTTTTAAAAAGTGAAATAAAATACTTACTGCATTACGTAGTCGTATATACACACTTAAACAATAGGTGATGATCTTTCGAAAATACCATTACTTGTGTTTTTGTAGGATTAATTTGGAAACCGTATGATGTACTCCAGTTGTGTATGGCAGTTAGGGCTTTTTGAATTTTATTTATTGCTTGTTTAGGTGATTTTGAAGTGGTCCATACAGCACTGTCATCTACAAAAAGAGATATGTTAATTTGATCATTGTCCTTTTGACAATGATGGGCATTAATCGTTCGATCTAGGGTGTTCATTGTAGCGGATAATAATATAGTTGCGAGTACACTTCCTTGATGGCAGCCGTTTATAGTATCGACAGTGTCGGAGGTCGTGTCATGAAGTCTCCCTTGTATGCATTGTATTTTGCAATAATCTGTGTTTGAAAATGCAATATGATGCAATGTCAAACCAAGAAATACGTTTATTTTACTTTCGGGCGTTATTAAAATTTAGGTTGTCAAGCAATTGTAATAATGCAATAACTTTATTACAATTGAGTTTGTATCAGAACACCGTTTTTGACATTCATAGGTCGTATTGGCCTATTAATATCAATATTAAATACATGTATGAATTATATTTTGCAATAATCTGTGTTTGAAAATGCGAACAGATGCAATAAGAAATAAGTTAATTACACTTTCGGGCGTTATTACAATTCAGGTTGTCAAGCAATTGTTATAATGTAATAACTTTATTACAATTAAGGTTGTATGAGAACACGTTTTGTGTCATTCCTAGTCGTATCACCTTATTAAGATACACTTTTATATACATGTATATACTTTATTTTGCAATAATTTGTGTTTGAAAATGCGATCAGATGCAATATTAAACCAAGAAAAAAGTTTATTACACTTTCGGGCGTTATTACGATTCAGGTTGTCACGCAATTGTAATAATGTAATGAAGATAATGAATGTAATGAAGATTATTACAATTCAGGTCGTTATTACAATGTAGGTTGTCTGGCAATTGTAATACTGTACTAACTTTATTACAATTGAGATTGTATGAGACCAATCGTTTTGTCATTCATATGTCGTATTTTCCTATTAAGATACATTTTATATACATGTATGCATGCTAATTTGCAATAATTCGTGTTTGAAAATGCGATCAGATGCAATTTTAAACCAAGAAACGAGTTTAATACATTTTCGGGTGTTATCAAATTTCAGGGGAACAACCGATTGTAATAATGAACTAACTTTATTACAATTGAGGTTGTATGCGAAAACCTTTTTTGTCATTCCTAGTTGTATTAGCTTATTAAGATACACTTCTTTAAACATGTATACACTCTATTTGTTAAATAATTTGTGTTTGAAAATGCGATCACATGCAATTTTGAGCCAAGAAATAAATGTATTACACTTTTGGGCGTTATAACAATTCAGGTTGTCAAGCAATTGTATTAATATAACAACTTTAATAAAATTCAGGTTGTATGAGACCAACTTTTTTGTCATTAATAGGCCTTATTGCCGTATTAAAATACGTTTTATATACATATATGCATTATATTTTGCAATAATTTGCGTTTGAAAATGCGATCAGATGCAATATTTAACCCAGAAAAAAGTTTATTACACTTTCGGGCGTTATTACAATTCAGGTTGTCACGCAATTGTAATAATGTAATAACGTTTATTACAATTCAGGTCGTTATTACAATTCAGGTTGTAACAGAGCGTGATATAGTACAAAACGATCAGATATTAACCTGGTCTTATGTTAATCATACCTCTACGTCTCCGATTCAAAAGAGCTAAATGGAACAAAACGCTACGACGCTGCATTTTGTGCGGGAATGACGTGTCAATAATGAGGTCATGACCACTTGCGCTCAACATTTGTAAAACGTGTTTTGTGCTGTTTATGTTTATTTTTGGTAAACAATATATTTAATTGTGGTATCAAAGTATTTGTTTTGTTCAATCTGATTCGATTTTACAAAAATGATTACTTTAAAGTTGGTTCCGAGTAATATGACATACCTCCTATCATCGACTGATATAAGTTCTTTATTTTGAACTGATATGAAAAAAAAAATATCAGTCACTGTTATATAATGCAGATATCAATGCAGAGGTATGCTACAATGGTAACTGTTGCTAATATAAACACTATTGGCCAATATAATTATATCGTTTTGGAGAAATTACGTCATTAACATTTGATGGAATTACATCGTCATTTAAACACATATTTCGGTAAAAATACTAAATATTTCAGAACATATTATCAATTGAGTTCGGTCTTTTATTTAACAGTGTATGTGAAGTCACTGGCCAATGACTCATTTGTACGCGACGTTGCTGTGAAAAATTGTTATTTATGTAAGGCGAATTACAATAAAATATTTGTGGATTTAATTGATAAAACAGACAGTAAATAAACGAAGAGTATGTATAAAAGTAAGGTATTGTTTTATCAAAATATTTTGTCGAGCTCATAAAATATATTGAGCATAAATAAATTAGCGAACACAAACACATGTATCATATATTACAGATTTCTTCAGCATCAATTAATACAAGTCATTTTGTCAAATATGCAGTCATTATCATTCTTATCTAATTAATACAATGCTATCGTGTTTGGAGGTGCAGCGTGCATAACATGGATATTGTACTATAACGAGGCTGCGTTTTGGCATTTAAAGCTGCATCCATACAAATAGCAACGTTTAATTTAGACTTTTACTAATGCATGTTTGCATTAAATATAATATTCACACAGGTTTTGATTCGGTGTCCAATTGAGTTGTATCATTCTAAATTAGGTGTTTAATGCCCGTCTTGCTCTAATTATGAACACGTGTTTGGACGACCTGACCCGAATGTAATGCGATGTTTATTACGATACAGAAGTACCCCACGGAATTTCCAAACAAACCGGAACTATTTGTTTAAGATTAACATTCTATACAGATGACCGTAGATATAATTAACCAAGACAAGTTTATTAAGCTCCAGCTGTTTATTTAAACATATACGTTTTCGTTTCATCCAAGGATTTCAATCAAAGGTATTAGGATAAGCCTGCGATAATGATGATATATCTGAAAATGTAACATACAGTCGGTCAAACCAGTCGCTGACGCTTGATCAGAATCTCCAGAATAATCACCATGATAAAAACAATTCATCGGGTCGTGTATGTTTATTATACATGGCATATATGTCGTATGTGAGTTAAACTAGTTGAAACCATTGCAGTTACGTTCTATTCTGATCATGGGTGAGGTCAGAACCATTCTGTAATCGGTTATACTCAAAACGTACCTGATGACACACTAATTAAATCGTACCTTATCGGACTGATTAAATCGACATCAAAGTACGCATGCTTGCGTGCTAATAAAACATATATTATACTGGTTAAAAACTTAGATGTGTTTGCTACAGATTACCTCAATTCATACTGGCCCCCTAAACAGTGTTCAACTATGGGCTCCGATTATAAATTGACCATGACTACCGGGGTATTGTGGAAATCGGTTTGATCAATAAAGATATATTACATTCATACCGCTATGCATAATATTGTACGTTGTGATGTTTTGAAAAGGTTACACTGTTAAAAGGACGATGCAACGATCCATCAAACATGTTATAATTTCTTCACCTGTTATTTGTCTTAATGTCAAACATGTCTTAAGATGTTACAGTGAAAGGTAATTTGCTTAAATATTTAAAGCTAATGTAATACATAATTAAAGGTGCATTTATCAGTTAAGATTTGCATCAAGTTTTGGATCAACAAAGTAGTCTTGTGTCTTTCTGTGCTATTGTCAAATGTTATCCGTTTAGAAAACTCAATTTACGATCTGTTACATGTATGACCTGAGTAATGCATAACAAAATTGTGTCGATGCATAGCCATCTTGTCTACATATTACCTAATTACTGAATACGTTAAAAGCATATAGCTATTTTACAAGGAACGGCTGAGTGACGCGCAGGCCTGATGTTGTTTGATTAAAAGCTATCGGCGTCATGGTATAATACAATTAGAAACCAAACAATCGTAATAGCAAACTGTTAGGGTAAACCTCCAATCAGCTGTTTAATAAAATAGTCACAAATTGTTGCAACAATATAGCAAATATTGCAAGAGTGTGTATACATTGAGATCACTCATGCTATGGTTTAGCATCTTTAATTTTCGTCTAAATATTCCCAAAACTTAATTCCCTAACAAACATTCGTAGGATCGGTAAAACAAACCGATTATTTCGACTATTACGAAACACTTATTTACACGTTATTTACAACACATGTTAAACAGCATAATTTAAACAACAATAAAAAGCTTTAACAATAATTACCCATACTAAACTCGTGGGTAATATGGTATCATCTGATTTCTTATTACAATATCATCACACATGTTTGATCGCTCGGTTTAACGATAAACCATATCTTAAAACAAGCGAAATATTACTTAAAACACGTTTGACATTGATTAATATTATTTTTAATGGTGAATGCAAATGTTCCTCTGGTTAAACATTATATAATAAAACTATTATTTATATCTTCATGTAATTGTTCGACTGCTTAGAAAATGATGAAATTATATTAAAAAATAAATAAGCAAACGATTCAAATTCGCACAGACCTCAACATCTAACACAAACATAACAATTATGAATATTTAAACTCCAAAACAGTATAATAACATTGTTGCCAACATCCGCTTGCCATAAATTCAAGGCACACGACCATTAACAATTTATTAGAATAAACTCATAACCGCATTTGGAAAACTCACGATTTAATTTGGTATGTCCTCTGTGATACGAGTGGCACGTTTAAAGATAAGCTTTAGGGTGAATAACGTCATCTCACTTTACCAAAGACATGTCAATCAACAGTAACGAAAGCGTTTTGAATACATGCAAATCAGATGCATAACAATTATTTTTAAGGAAATATTTTGATGTTATCTTATATGTTTCATGCCTTCACGAAATATAAGACAACTCCTGGCCTCATGACGTCTTATTTTTAAATAATTGCTATAATTTGGTCGATGGTTTACATTATAAAATAGTTCGTTAAATTTGTGTTTGTAACTGCTTCATACATGTAAATATTAAAAATCATAATGACTCTTTTAATACAATTCTGTTTAATATCAGCATTATATTTGGGGTGGCATTAAACATGTGCTTGCATACGTTGGCTTATTGGATGTGTTCTACTGGTGGTTTATTAATTAAAACTACACAAAACACAGTATTGGTCATCGAATTAACCAGATAATTGCATGCCGTTTCATAAGACATTAAGAAGTGTGTTTACTATCTACATATAAAGTTTTACTAGGCCCAGATTTATTACACGAGAGTTTAATGATGGAATCACTATATTTTGTATTTTGCAAGAAAAATCTTAAAGCAAAATACTGTTTATCGGTTAATACTTTACATACCAATAACGACCTATTAATTATGTCAGGAATGTTCTCATATTCACAAAGACTAGTGGTAACCTATCAAACTGTTACCATCGTTATCAGTGTTTGTTGAATGAAGGCATTCAAGGTTTATAGTCTCAAGGCATCTTTTTATTGTTTCAGGATTTGGTATAAATATTAACAAAGACATTGAAAATCCAGCACATGGAGGGATATTAATAGAAATAATCTTGTTTGCCAGATAATACTTAATTTAATTAATACAGTTGGATTTACATTAACCATTTACTATATATTTTTCAGTATGTCATTTGATATTTGTAACTCATACACGTTTTTATGGTATGTAAGCGCGCACTGTATTTAATATACTTGCACACTTTCATTAGAAAATCATTTGAACATTTTACAAAGGATATGAACATATTGAAGATAACATTTAACGAATGTTTAGTCTGTCATTTAAGCATAAAGCACATTCATACTCAGCACGATTAATCTAAACAACACGATCATAGGCATATGATTTCTTGTCATATTCATAAATGATTGAATAAGTCATCAACATAAAATCATGGTTATATGTATTTCATATATTTGACATAAGAATGTTTAAACGGACAATCCATGAAATATTCGACTTCTTTTTGTAACAGTATAAACAGGTGTACGTTGTATTTGTTTTTATATACAAAAATGTGCATGCTAACTGTGTGAATAATTTGATCTATGTTGCCATATTTATTTAAAAAAAAATGCATATTCATTATTATGTCGTGATATTTAAAATATTATTGATGTACTCCAGGCATCGAATTTATGTTGTTACTGCATTTTATAATTGTTGAAATTTAATACTGTTTAAACGATGTTGTTTGTGCAAGTCGAGTATACACGTTATACAGTGTGCTGTTCTGAAAGATACACTATCGAAGGTAGTCAAACCATATGCTATTAATTCCGCATTTAGTAATACTAACATAATCCCTCAAGAATCGTGTTCGGTATCTTAACAAACAAACTAAACAAAATACCCAATGTGTATCACAATAGAATCTATTCATGGTAGCATCATATTCTCACCATAGCCAAGTCGATTGACAGCAATAGATACAGCACATGCCAATATCACTAAGTAAGAACCCTTCAGGGAAATTTTTGTTCTATGGTAAAAACGTGTGTCTGAATGCCCAAGTCATTAAAGAAACCTACATTCGATAAACAATACTGTTTCAATGAATGTGTTAATGAAAGAAAGAAAACACTTGATATTGTTTAAATATTTAAATGCAGTTATTACTTTAGTTTTTCGTAGCTATGATAAGATTCATATATCGTAAACGGGTAAACCTTGAAAAAATGTCACAGTAAATGATAATACATTTGAACAAACATCGCCATAAACCGTATTCCATACGTAATCATATTAATACATCGAGTTGGAAGGACTAGTACAATATTTAGAAAAGCATGACTTTAAGAACGCCGACAATACAAACCATATTTTAAATATTTTACACCATGAGGTGTTCAATACTCCTTAAATGATTTCATTACTCTTGTCATATTACAAAGAAATTGATGAAGTTTATTCTATCCGCATCATTTGTCATGTATGCTTGGTCTCTGCGAGATAAACAAACATGAGCAAACATGCTTTAATCAAGTTATTGCGTGCACGTAGACATCAATTAAATTGACAGTCAGACAAATAACGATCAATAAAAGTCAAGAAATTACCACCTGTATATGTCGACATTCATTATAAAAATGGAAGATCCATGTTTTTTCGACAAAATAATCATAAACAATATATTGCGTTTCCTTTCTAAAAAGTGAAATAAAATACTTACTGCATTACGTAGTCGTATATACACACCTAAACAATAGGTGATGATCTTTTTACACTATATTTTTGTACTTACTTATCTGAATAAGTCTAAAATACAAATAAATGTATACAATTAGGTAATCTAATTTTGTGAAATGTATCAACTTATGATGATAGAAATGTTAAACATTTTACACGATTTCAAGAACAAACTACTACACAAGACGTGAGGTTCGATTGTTTAACGAATATGTTATTTTATGTGTACGTTTTTACATTGCTTAAACTGCTATTTAATAACCAAGTAAAGTCGTTTTGACATGTATATCATTAATTCAAGTTTGTGTCGGTATTAGTAAAGATGCATTAAAGCCAATTACGCTGCTCATATTTATCCTCAGCGACATGCATACATATATTATACATTGCTCGTTCAATTCGACATTTAAACACGTTCAAATCATGCATTATTAGTGAGGTTTCCTGTAACACAGAATAAATAGTGATGCCTAAAAGCACTTTAACATAATATTTTCGCGTTCGAAATATGTATTCAAGTCCGGAAGATAAAATGTGAAGGCAATACATCACAAACAAAAGAGTGACTTGATACCACGCATTGATACTGTCGACAATGGATAATTCGAAAAATACATATGCACCTACTTTTGATTTAGATTTCTTTTGTAATGCTTATGAGAAGAACCATTAACATAGTAATTCGGCGCATGACAAAATACCATATGATTTGAATACTTCCGGTAAATGTATCTGCTCAACTTTATATTTTTACCGCGTGGTTTGAATGCATCACCTACTCATGTTTTCTATTTGTATATACATATCTACGCTTGCGCTGTTCGGTCTAGAATTAACGAAAATGAACATTAACGTACCAATGTATTTTCCATTTTAACCGGTTACTATATTCCGTTTGATGCGTGATTTTTGCATCGATTAACTCGAATTCGTATGAGACTTTGCTTCTAAATTCATGTAATTCACAAAGCAGCAGCTTTCGATATGACGCTTTTTAGCGAGTTAAGTCTGTGTATAAAGTTAATATTAATACGAAATAAACGCTTATACCTTTTTTTACTAATATGTCGGAAAGTGAGTGGCATTTATAATTTAAAAAAAAAAGTTAAAAATGGTATGAAACGGTAAACAATACATATCTATGCATGGACGCTGCCATCTGGACTATCACGGGATTACCCCTCTATTATATGTCTGCTCCAGCCGCTGGAGTTTCACTTCTTTATATTGATAAAACATATCTTTAGTCGGTGTGTTGTTATGTGTTCCAGTGATTGAAGATAACCATAACATTTGGTTAAACTACAGGATATTGCAAGGGAAATCTTATGGTGTGTATGGCTTCTAAACAACGTTAAGGCTCTTCATTAAAAACAAAAACAACACTAAAACAGTAAAAGTGCACATTGGCAACATGATTAAAATTTGAGTTGCTTGGTTTCAGAAACTTTAAAGGATTTAAGATGTGTACTTGATTGTCATATTTATACAGTAAAACATCATCGTTCAGAATGTGACATGTGACATCTGGTTAACATTCAGAAATAGCAAAGCGTAGTTAGCATTCAAATGAGAGGGATTGGCATAGATATAGACAAGACAAGACAATACAAATATTTATTCAGACTTGCACTGTGTACATCGTCTCAACACTAGATATTTCACATACAATTATGTCACAGAGATAAACATAGTAACAATATAAACATAAGGAGCATCGTATACGGTTACAAAAAGGCAAGGACAATCGCGGTTTATAAACGACAACATGTTTAGTATCTAACCCGCTACTATATGACATTAAGTCTTTTCAGATGCACACTATATTTGGACCGCTCCTATCTAAAAATATGTCCAAATTGTATTTTAAGAGCGTTACAAACGATGAATTATTAGATTTCAATGCGTATCCTTAAATATTTAATTCTAAGATTTGTCAGAGTTTTGTGTGTTTGCTTGTTTAAGTATTTTAATTAAATGAAAATACTCGTTTTTATTTGAAGTGTCATGTTTGTTTTATTGTATTTTTAAATACTTTTAGATTAATTTCAAATATCGTTACAACCGGTACATCTATTTTACTGACGCAAATCAGTGTGAATATGATATTTACGATAATTTATGTATACACAATAGTTTTTCATTAGATCCTTTACATTATGCATTAAACATGTTTACAGCTACTCGCATTTTATTTCTTAATGTATGCGCTTTCAATTCCACGTAATTGTTATGCAACAGCGTTAGGTATGAAACTGCATGCTAATCGTGGTTAGAATATTCAAGGTCAACCATAATACAGCTTCTTTGACCCTGATTGAGGACCAAGCACCTGTCGATGAATAGGTTGGAGATCTTGAATCTTAAATAATTAGTCTTGTCGTTGTTTTTCTGCTTAGAAATGCTCGCAGTGAAGAAAAAGTTACACGAGCGACTCCAAAAGCGTGTAGGTTGATGTTGATAAACGGGTAAGACTAGGAAATTCAGCGTTTTGTTTTATATTCCCCTTAGAAGCTGTTGAAAATTATGTAAGACCCAATTTAATCGAGGTCAATGAGTCGGCGAAACAACAACAACATTTATAACAAACTGTGGTCAAGACGAGTGACTATTCTGAAACAAAAAGGCTATTATTATCGCAGACTAAAATACAAATACGTCCGCTTTAAAAAGAAAACAGTAAATTTGTAGAAAATGACATATATAAAGGCGGACACCCCCCCCCCCCCCGCCACATATATCGCCAAAGTAAGGTCAATTCATTTGATGTTTCACACTTAAATAGATCTAAATCACCTTTTTAATGCGTGACATGCTGGATAAGTGGTTGTCAAAGCCTCCAAAATTACTAAAATCATGGAGCTTACAGGTTGCTTCGCCCACCTGGACCCCCTAGCAGTGCTTTGCCCTGCATCAACCAGGGGCCTTAGTGGTCACCTGGACACCCATCAAATCTTTCAATATTCCGCCACTATTAAACTTATTGCCAGAAACACCAAGGCAGCTGTGATTGCAGTTACTGAAAGCAATCTCGACAGTTCAATTTTTGACTCCGAAATTAATATTGAGAATTAGAATGTTATTCGCAGGGATAGAAATAGACATGGTGGAGGTGTCTGCTTATTCAATCGGAGTTACATATGTTTTAAAGTTCGATCAGACTTGCAACACGATGACCTCGAGGCTGTTCGGTGTGAGCTACTCCTTGTCAAAACGAAACCAATACTATGCAGTGCTATGTATAGACCACCAAAACAGTCAGACGTCTATACCATTCTTGAATCTGTTTGTTCCAGCTCAACTGATTGAGCATCTATGGAAACATTTATTCTGGGTGATTTGAACACAAATGTCAGTAAGAAAAACAAGAAGTGCTATTTATTTAATAAATTGAAAACTTGTATGACAATGTTTCATCTTAAACAGTTTATTTCATAATTGATCAGAATTGAACAGGAATCAAGTACCATTATTGATCTTATATTAGTGTCTGATTATGATAAAATGTGTCAGTCTGGTGTTATAAATACAACATTTAGTGACCATTTTATGATATATTGCACAAGAAAAGTTAGTAAACACTATATTGGTACACACAACAATGTTACAATTCGCTCTATGAAGAACTATAACAAAGCTGATTTCCAGAAATCCTTGTTAAATATTGATTGGAACCATGTGATGCTTTGTGATAATGTAAATGACGCTTGGAGTGCTTTCAAATCTTTGTTTTTATCAGCAATTGACAGAATAGCTCAAGTGAAGCAAATTAGACTCAAACAGCGTACCGAACCATGGATGTCGGCTGAAGTTTAACAGTGTATAAGTGAAAGGGACAAGTTTTTTCATCTTTACAGAAAATACAAATGTGATCAAAGCCTTTTAAATTTCAAACAAATGAGAAATAAAGTGCAATATATAATTCATAGTGCCAAACAGAACTTCTTAAAAGAAAAAAATGTAGAAAATAAAGGTGACTCTAAGTATTTTTGGACTGTTCTTGAAAACCTTGGACTGCCTTCAAAGAAGTCAAACTCTTCCAGTAGCTCAACTATTGGCTTCAAAATGGAAGACAATAATATTTATTTTGATAAATCAACTGTTATATTGTAAAATTCAATGTATTTTATACAAACGGTTGCCTTGTTGAAAAAATTGCCTAAATGTATCAGTATATTTGGAAGAAACTTTTTGTTTTATTTTTATTCCAAGAAAGGTGTTATTTTAAATAATTATTCTTTTTCAATTGTGTCTGAAAATAAAGTTTTATCTTATATGAATACACTTGGTGTAAATAAATCCACTGGGCTGGATGACATTGTCTCTAGGTTTGTTAGGGATGGGTCAACAATTATAGCTAGTCCCCTCTGTCATATTATTAATTTATCTCTTATACAATGTGTTGTTCCAGATGATTTAAAATCTGCTCGGGTTGTTCCCCTTTTTAAGAAGGGTGATAAAACTGATGTAAGTAACTATCGTCCGGTTTCCATCCTTTGTATTATTTCTAAGATAATTCAACGTGTTGTGTATGATCAGGTTAATTCATATTTGACAGATAAATCCTTAATATATAACTTTCAATCTGGTTTCAGGTAAAAGTTTTTAACTGAAACTTGTCTTGTACATCTGTCGGACTTCTTAGATTTGAAATAGATAAAGGTCATCTAGTTGTCATGGTGTTGCTTGATCTTCAGAAGGCTTTCGACACGGTGGACCACTCTATACTTTTAATGAAATTAGAAGCTTTGGTGTTCCCCAAGGGTCTATTTAAGGGCCACTTTTATTTTTAATCTATGTAAACGATATGTCTGGTGTTGTTAGAAATAAGCTGTTACTTTACGCTGATGATTCGTGTATTTTGGTTGCAGGACGAAATAGGTCATTCATAGAACAGGAGTTGATTCAGGACTTGGTATATCCATGGCTTATTGACACCAGGTTATTTTTGCATATGGGTAAAACGGAGTCGATCTTGTTTGGTTTCAAGCCAAGATCAAATCAAATAGTGATCTAAATATTACTAGCAGTGGCCAAAGTATCAAATCTACTTCTTCTGTCAAATATCTTGGTGTCACATTTTATCAAACTCTTACAGGTAAAGGTATGGCCAGTTCCATTATCAATAAGGCTAATGCAAGGTTAAAATTCATGAATAGAAAGTTAGATTATCGTACAGTCCATACTAAAAGACTTTTGGTACTTTCTCGGATTCAATGTCATTTTGATTATGCGTGTTGCTATTGGTAGTATGGACTAATTTAATTCTGGAAGGACAAGCTACAGGTCATTCAAAATAAACTAATTAGATTTGTTCTTAATTAAGGTAAACGGTCACACATTGAACACAGTCACTTTAAGTCCCTCAGTTGGTTACCTGTTAATAGCAGAGTTGAGCAAATTACATTGTGGCATGTTTATAATTCAAGGAAAGGTCTAATCCTAATTTTATGGGTCAATATTTTAAATCTTTAGAAACTGTCCATTCGTACAATACGAGATCCAGAGAAAAGGGATATTTCCGGCCCCCACCAGCTAAGGGCTTTGTATGTAAGACATTTTCTAACGTTGGGCCTCACCTATGCAATTCTCTTCCTACTGATATAAGGAATCTGTCCAGCCTTGCTCAATTTAAAAAACCAACAAGAGATCAATATTTTAATTTGTAAAGTTTTTACCATTTTTAGTTATTTTTTTACTAGATGTTTTGCAATACGGTGATATGATTTTGTAGATAAATATTCCTCCTAACCAGAAATCTTGGTTATATCATCATTATATCAATACGACAAAAACACTTTTTGGAATAATTATGTGTTTGTTTTTTCATTTCTTTCTTACTTTTTGTGTACTTTTTCTTCCAAAAGAAGTCTTCCTTTGGTTGAATGTTTGCGGTGCGAATATAGTGTCCAAGAATAAATTATTGTTAAATGACAGTATGTGTGTTGACGTAATTAAGTATTATTGTAAGAAAGTTTGTATTGTAATGGAAACATTCAATGCAGGCCTTAAGAGGACATTGCGAAGTGTATATCAAATAGAGCAGAGATTATCAGCTGATTATTTTTGCTGTGAATTTTAGGCGTGGTCATTGCGGTATTATAGAGAGATGGGTAGTTAGCTTGTCCTATGCTATAGATGCATCCATAAATACTTGTCCTATTGAAGTTCTGCTAGGTCTTCGGCTCGTTTTGAAGGGACAGTGTTTGCATATCTCGAGGTATCGTTAATATCTATGTTAAACACATCAAGCCCTTTTAACCATAAATGGCGGAGTTATTGAGTCGCTGCATCGTATGGCTCAAATGTTTTTCCGATGGGTCACGATATTTACGGCTTTCCATCACGCAGTTACCTTGTATGGGAAATTAGTGGGAATTTTAACATTCGAAATATGAATTGCAGGGATTCAATCACGTTTGCCAAACATTTATGAAATTGATCGTTCAACCGTTTCAGAGTCGCTTCTTATTTTGATGAACAGTTTCCAATGTGATCATTTTTATTAAATAGTAGTTTCTTATACAAGCAGTATTAGTAAGCTATATTTTGATATTGTTGGTTCATGGTGAGGCAAAATGCATTTGAATACTTGATTCACGCATTGTTTCCCTCGCGATCAAATCGGAAGCAATACATTTTATAGCACATAACCCCGGTTCCAAATATTTAAATCTTATATGGCTTTGTATATATAAACAAACCAGGTATGTTGAACTAAATATATCTCGATCGGGCTTTAAGATTTAAAATACGTAGCGAATGGGGTCTAAATATAGTAAAACTGTCTTTCCGAAAAAAATCGTTTGGCTTATACATGTAATATTAAGGCCTTTATATGTACAATTCCATCCCTCTCGAGAAATGAAATGCTCAGTCACCTCAGAAAACTTTTTTTCCTCAGTTGTGCATGTTATATTGAAGACATGGAGAAAATACTGATTCAATCCTACTTTTCATGTTAACGCCATCGTTACGAGCAAGAGGTGTGTAACGATCACCCGTTTAAGCTACAGACGTCGTTTCTAAACGCCTGTTGAGAAGACAATTCCTTCACACAATACCATATACTAGATGATATTTTCACTTTCATACAAAACATGGATGACAGGTCATACACAGTGAGACACAGGCATAGGTCATGACAACAATAATATGATATTTTAACTTTCATAACAACAATAATTTAGTGCTTACAGTATAATGATGATTATGAGGCCACATATACATAAACGAAGTGTATTTGTTACGTATTTAACAAAGCCACTAAATATCACGCATAAACTCACAATGACCAAACGATATTAACACTAAACTGACAAGTTAATCGAAAATAATCAACAAGCGTGTTAATATATATTTTTTACATAAGGCACCTTCACGCTCCATGCAGTTGCAATTAAAAGGGGAAGGATCTACGTCGGAAAACGGTCCGTTTGTTATAATATTTTGCATTTCATCAAAAACTAAGAGTATTTAGAAGTGTGTTGTAATTGTTGTTTCAGCATGCAGTAAACTGCCAACAAATCATTTTACATAATCTTACAGTTGAGCGTAAGTGCTAGCAACATCTGAACATGTAGGTGTGTGCATCTGATGCAATTCAAATCGTTTATCTAAGGTAAATGTATCTGTTGATTGATCGAAAAGTTAACACTTCTGACGATTTCACTGATAACACGCGGAACATTTATCAAAGCTGAGCTGGTGTTTGAAGATTCAAGTTAATTATGCGAAATGCGGTTAAGAAAACATACTAACCTATATAACCCTAGTCATTAAAATATAACAGAAAAATATTTGAAAGAATGCGTTTGAAATGTTTAAATAATATGTTTTTTCTTTTGATAAGTCAGTGCAGACTGTTGTATATAAATATACCAATATAGTATATATTCGCACTGAATATACATCGGTTCTTAACAAAAGTATTTTCTTACGCAAACAGCATATACATGCCATCTATATATGCACACACCATCTCTAATTTGTTAACAGCATACTTGATGTGTTTGTTCTTTAGTTTTCAATACATAGCTTATGATAAGTACATTGAACCCGAAATTGTCGTTAATCGTATCTTATTAAGGTGTACATGCTGTAATTGCGACGTTTTGTGAACGTATGCAGCTTTTTAACTTCATACCCCAATATATATAGGAAACTCGTTACCAATATTTTATCATACACATTAGGTAATAGCAGCATTCCTAAGGTAAGCTTATATCCCATGTAAATAAATATATTTTATGCACGTTAACACTTATCAGATAATTATAATGGGCAAATATTTGTCGATTATCTGATACAATTTATTTCCATTACGTTTTCTGATAAAAATAATTATATATATAATTTTATATATATATATATATATATATATATATATATATATATATATATATATATATATATATATATACGATTAAAAACACAGCGTGGTAATTAAGTCAATTGGATGATGAATCTTTATATATTTAATGGCTAAATAGCAAATAACAAATATAATAAACGTATTTTTACTGCAAACAAAATACATTGATCACGTATTATGGGAGTTAAACATTCATATGTGTTAAACAATTGTATATACACGTTTTTAAATTATTTTAAGTGTTGATGTATTCATCAATACGCATATTGCAATTTCTAGTTAAAGTATATTGTGTCTGATTTGATATATATTAAGTTTAAACATATTTATTTCAAACAATACATAGTGTTATACATCGAATTACATACAACATTTATACAGTTAACATGTTTGAATAGGATGAGAACAAAATACAATGTCTTATACAGTTCTTCTCCTGATACAAATACAATTACATGTTGTTAGTCGAACATAGATTGTTTGTATGATTACACAATAATATTGGCATGCAAACAAAAAGAAAGAGAAACTCTGAGTATAGAATTTCATTTGCTAAAAAGGAAAACACAAATGTTTTAGGTTAACATTTGAAGGGTGAAGGAAAAGGACTGACAGAGTTCGTGGGAAAGAATATAAGAAGTTTTAAAATATATGATTATGGCAAAAGAGGGAAAGAGGGTTGAGAGTTGTTCTGTGGCATATTACGAATTAAATCGATTGCTTTTTATAATATATTTGTGAACTGCATCAGCTATTTTAGTATTTGTTAAGAAGTCACGAGTGTTGTCTCCATATAGAATAGTCTCAATGCAGGGAACAGAATATACGGATATTGAGTTAAGAAATTCGTCGCGAATATGTGCATACAGAGTGCATTCGAGGAAATAATGTGACGCCGTTTCACGACGTCCGCATTGACATAACGGGGATGTATTAATATTGCGTCTGAAAAGATGTTCATTTAAAGCACTACACTTTGTTCTTAGGCGCGTGTGTAACATTTGAGATCGTCTTTCGCCGTATGAAAATAGGGGATTTGCAATCGGTCGATCTGTGTGAGCCTTTTGAAAGAATTGATCGATTCAGCGTTTTTGGCGTCATCGGGTAGATTATTCCATTCAGATACAGTGGACGGAAGAAACGAATTTGAATAAAAGTGACGTTTGCGCTTGAATTGTTTGGAGGTGTGACGCATTTCTTAATGAGTAATTGTTACTCGACCCAACTGTTGCGGGCAAAAGAGACTGTAAGTAGTTTGGAACATTGTTCGAGTTCATTTTGTGCATTAAAATTAGTTTATGTTTGTGTTTTCGTTGACTGAGAGTTTCCCATCCTAATTCATTATAAAGTTCTTCTAATGAGACTAGACGTGTACAACCGGATGTTATTCGCGCGGCTTCGATTTGGATTGTTTGTAGTTAATCTTTTTTATATTGCGTACAATTATCAAATACAGCGTCTTAGTACTCAAGGATCGGTCTTATAAACGATACATATATTTTCTCGAGAGCTTTTCTATCAAGCATTATTTTTAATCGACGCATTATATGAATTCGTGTCCATGCCTTTTCCTTTACAAAGGATATATGCATGCCATGTACAGTCATTGGACATAAAAACACCTAAATGTTTATGAACATCAACAAAAGGAATATCAACGTTTTGCATAGTCAATGGTGGATGAGTTGGTTTATTTATTTTGCGTGAAATCAGCATTGATTTGGATTTTGATTTATTAAAGAATACCAACCATTTTTCAGCCCAGCTGGAAATTGTATTAATGTCTGGCTGCAATACGGCTGCAGAAACGTCAGGTGAATTTACGACCATGAAAAGACTGGTGTCATTAGCGAACAAATTTATGTGTGCATTAATATCATAAATGGTGTCATTTAAATACACTAAAAACATAAGTGGTCCTATAATAGAGCCTTGAGGGACTCCGGCGAGAATTTCAATAGGGGTTGAGTGCGATCTTGGTAATATTACTGTCTGTTTACGATCGGTAAGATAATTTGACAAAAACGATAAAAGATTTCCTCGAATGCCTGCATGTTGCATAATAGACCTTTGTGCCAAACTTTATCAAAAGCTTTACTGATATCAAAGAATACAACTCTGACCTCAAGGCCATTGTCAGGGTCTCTGCAAAATGTATCACAGATATATGTAAGCTGATTAACAGTGGAGTCACCAGGCAAGAAACCAGATTGAGTGGGAGCAAAAAATTCATTCGCACGAAAAAAATTAATTATGTGTTTATGTAATATCCTCTCAAATACCTTCTCAGTAGTATCTAACAGTGATTTTGGACGATAATTAGACACTAGGGATGGATCGCCTTTTTTAAAAATTGGGCACACATTTGCACTTTTCCAAGAAGATGGCGTTTTGCAAGTATTTAAACAAAAGTTAAACAAATCACATAAGGGGTAACTTAATTGAAACATTGCCTCTTTGAGGATTCGGTTATCTATTTCATCGGGACCGGACGCTTTTCCTACATTTAGACATTTAATTGAGTCAATAACCTCCTCCTCTGTTATATGTATAGACTGAAGGCTGTTAGAGCTTGCATGGTGCATAGGTGGAAGATCATGGTTGCTTTCATCAACTGAACACTGACTTGCAAAGTACTTATTGAGGATATCAGCTTTACTTGTATCCTCCACTACAAAAATATTGGTTTGATCATGATAAAGAGGCGGAATTGAGTTATTTGTGTTACTGGGTATTACTTTTCGAAGTGTTGTCCACCAGTCGAATGACTTGAGTTTTTGTGCAATAGTGTTTAAATATTTAATTTTTGAATTACGTAAAAGTAGAACAACCTCATTCCTGACATGACGGAAATTTGACCAATAATACTGTTAAATTGCTTTGCTTTTCGGTATAGACGTTTCCGTTTACGATTTTTTCTTTATGTTATTGTTTATCCATGGAAGATCTCGAGAACGGATACACACATTTTTGTTAGGAATACATGTACGTGCAATGTTCAATATTGTTTCAGTTATGTTTTCCGCGTCGATATCAACATCTTTGCATTTTACTAGATCCCAATTGGTATCTGACATTAATTGTCGTAGTTTACAAAAAAACCCAATGTCGTAACGCCAGATATGACGATTAAACGTTTTACATCTTGGTTTCGTAAATTTTAATGTCACAAAAACAGGGCAGTGGTACCGAACAGTTTGATCTAAAAAGGGTTCGCCTGTTCCAGAAAGAAGTACGGTATTCCGATTGCTTACAAATATAAGGTCAATTATAGAAGATGAATGTTCAGTATAATGTGCTGGTTCGTTTATAAGTTGCGTTAGGTCATGCTGTTGACATAATTCATTAATTGTTCGTGCAGTCGATTCAGCGACAGCATTAATGTTAAAATCACCTGTTATAATAATATCATTTATTCGTGTTTCTCTGGCTAGCGCAATGGAATCTTAAATGGAATGCATATATGATCTATCCGCACTTGGCGGTCTATAAAATACCCCAAAAAGAATAGATTTATATCTTAAGGGAAACACTTCAATCCAAATACAATCTACGTTATTTAATTCAAGATCATGTCTGCGTTTTAAAGAAATACTTTCATTTACGTAAATAACAACGCCACCATGTGAATCGAATGGTCGATCTTTTCGAATTGGTTGGTGGAAGCCATTAAAGAGGAGATCAGTAGTTGAAATTGAACTATTTAACCATGTTTCAGTAAAACCAATTATATCAAATTCACGTAGACCTGTGTAAAGAATATCTAATTTTTGCATAAGACTTTGAATGTTATAATGAACAAAACTTAAGAGTTTTGTTGCTGAATCACTGAAAGTGGATAAAGAACTGTCTGCATCATCTGTGTAAAGAGATGCATTAGACAAAGAGGGCCCTGGGTTCGGATGTACATCACCTGATCGTAATATAACTAAAAGGAACCAACAGCATACTAAAACAACCAAGAAGCGTTTTAGTAGATTCTTGAGAAAAAGAATATCAGTATGTCTATTTTTTCCTATCAGGACGCGTTTACGTGGGTGTTCAATACTCATTGACATGTTCATAGACTGGTGTACACTTATTTGTAGTGAGTAGAGGCTGATAACATTTAGCCATAATTGACATGCATATAATACGTGTATGAGGAGTGGAAAAAAGCTGATGATCTATATGCAATCATGGTAGCGTTTTCTGGTCTCTGTTTAATGTACAACATAATGATATGCTCCAATGAAGACGAGATGAGCCAGTAACGCTGACATGATGCGTTTGTTGCATTTGATCATGACGACAAATTGCGACAAGGCTGAGTTTACAATTTGATTACGACATTTGCTACAGAACTGCTTCAAAAAGGAGCAAAAATGAGGAGCTTTAAAGAGAGAGAAGAGAAGGAAAAGGATAGAGTAAAGCAAAATAGCATAATAAAGATTTAATAATCAGATGGTTACGCATCGCCATACTAGGGATATTTGAATTGTATTGATATATATTTGCATAAAACTATGTTGAATTATAATACGTATCCGTATTTTCTAGGTATTTGACGTTTATTTCATTGATAAAGCAAAAGTTTGTTAAACCAAGGGGTTAAACGTAAGTGATGTATGATTAAGGTCCAAAGGCTAAGTTTGTTTTATATTGAGTGAGGATGGCGGATTGTGATTGCCATTTATTGAAAACAATGTGCACATTGTCGTATTTTCGAAGATATATTGTATAAGATTCACTATTGACAAATAAGAAAACGATGCATTGATGTATGCCGTATCTTAATCCTTCAACAGATTAAACCGTTTGAATGCTTGAATTGCATGTTTGACTACCAGTACATAGCATAAAATACGAATCGAAAACATCTTACTAGCCCTTTTTTTCTATGGTATCTTATCTGATTTTAGAGAGATACAGTAAACATGCTCGTGTATTTTTGTCCGAGATCTACGTTTTGGGTTTGTTGACGTACACATTGGATATAAATATATTTTTACAATTTCGTAAATGCCATTCCGTTTTACAAAAACCTTATACTTAAAAATGGTATGATCATGATTAACACGTGTTGTAGATGACAAATACACTTTAATATGTACACGCACTATATAAAGTCAAGACATACAGAAAGTCAGTTTCATAATGAAGCTGCTTAAGACATATTATTTTTCTATCATGGTTTGTTGTCGAATAACCCACAGTAAAGAATATAGATGCGTAGAAATTTAATCGCGAGTGCGAATCTCCTTATTATGGGTTATTCGACTACAAACCATCATAGAAAAATATTTTTTCGATTCTAAAACGATTCTGATTGATTTTTTCCAGCCTTTGGACATGAATTATATGTGTCAATGCTCCGCCCTTCCTAGAACAAAGTTCACTATTAAGTGACGTCATTGAATTGTACAAACATATGACGTCGTTTTCATTCGTGAATATATTGCAAATGACGGCACTTTCATTGAGATCAACAATCGTAGAAACTAAATGACGTCACGTTTATTGATGCTGCTATTTATGTTTTCTAAATTACGTTTTGTAACAAAAAACATTCTTTGCAGGCGTGGTTATGCCACTTATCACAAAATATACAATTTGTAGTTTCGTTTCATTTATATACATGCTACATTTATTATATTTCTTTTAAAATGGGGTTTAGCACATGCATTTGACTGCAATATTTTCTTTATTGATTTGGAACTATTTTCGAAAAATTAAGCTCCGCCCATAATTTATAGCAGAATAACCCACACTTGATTTCCTTCTTTGTCTATAAAAAATAAATCGCATGCCGTGTTAGAATATAGGATAAGATCATTGGTTGAAATCGTTCCGACTGAATCATACTGTTGTGTTATTGTTCGGTGCTGTTTTGTCGCGCTTTCGGTCATGAACGAAAACATAATACAATATTGCATTCATAATATTGAATTCACTATAATAAAGGTTATTAATTTATGTATTTAAAAAACGATAATATCGAATAGTCTGTTATATACTCTGACACGCCTGGTAGGTTTTTAAAACACATTTTATGTTATATAATATTATATTTCCCATGTAAAAACTATGCCCTAAGTTTAAAATGACACGTAGTGATCGTTCATCTTGGGATATTCCTGTATCAAAACACGTATATGCATGCACTAAAAAAGTTAACAAATTAAAATGAATATAATAAAACCACAAGGCACTCCAAGCGACAGCTTTATCTCCCGGCGAGGTTGTTTAGACATTGAATTGATCATCTTACTGTTGAGCTTGCGCCGATGTGACTGAATCGTACGTAACGTATATAATATGTATCAAAGTTTCATGAACATCATTGAGTGGGCATATGCACCGGAAATTAAAAATAACCATAGACCTTCAAGTATTAATTCGATATTAAGCAGGCATGACTGAATTTGAGGGAAAAGGGATACGGATGGGTTGGGATGCAAATAGAGTCCCACTTATTCGACCTTGTGTTTTGACATTGACATATAGCCGACATTACTGACTTGTGTCTTAAGCACATCGTCCGTATGCCCTAAACATGAGATTTAATACACATCCTTTAACACGTTAATATGTGGTATGGAGGTTAAAGCACGTGGAATTTAACACATATTGATTTAAGTATGACCTCACATTGAGATGGTGTGAATACATAATGTATTTTGCATATCGTCTTAATGTAATTAATATCTTAGGCAGTTAAATGTAAATCCAACAAAGGCTAAATGAGATTTTTAGCAAACACGAAACGTGTTCTTAGAGACTGACGGACTGACTGACGGACGGACGCAATGTCGTTTAGTGTCCCGCCTATCGCTTTAGGGAGGGGTAGGGTGAAATGTGAACACTTACTGTAACATTGATGCGCACATGTATTAGTTAATGAGTCATCTATTGTTGGTGTTTATTTAAGTTAAATGACCTGGTTGATACGAATCGTACCGCTTTAATTTAATTTAATAACTTCAAATAAAGTATTTAACAGCTGCTTAGTGTAATATCTTTGAGTTCAAACAACCGGACCAATGACTTAGTATAAACGTTCATTTTTACTTCGCATTTGTGTCATATACAATACAACGTGAAAGCATAACTTGTCTTCAGCTTTTTTTATCAAGCTTTAGATTGTGTTCCGTGCCATTAGATTACAGTTACATTATCGTTCACATTAAACGTGTAAGACAACAGTTAATGTTTTTTATTGACATTGTATTCTTTGACTAATCAACCGTTTTTCATTATTTAGGTGACATGGCGTGTCAAGATAAAATCGCGTCGCTTCAGTAAATATTTCAAAGCAAATAATGAGCGTGTTAACGTCAAATTACTTTTTGTTCTTGTGAATCTGTCACTCGTTTGACTTAATTCCATACTGTTCTATAAGGCTAGATTGCTCACTTTCTGAACTATTTAAACAAATTATGCTATCAAATGTAAGCGTAATTTAGATCTTATATATTAAAATTATCATTTTAATGACAAACATATATCAAATGTGAATGTACAATATAAGACTCTTAAACACCAAGCTTACAAGTACATGTATATATTCGCACCGTTAGGAATAATTAACACATTCATCTTCTCACGCACAGCGCACTCATTATCGCGTATTGTCTGGCATGGTCAATATGAAATGTCACAAGTAAATGTCGAGTGAATTCATTTAGACTTGATTTGTATGTGAATGTGAAATCCATTTTTGTAATATTGCCTTCGTAGCGGAAATTCATTGATTCTCACAGCGAATATAACTTTTATCTTTACAAGGATGAAAAGGACAATGCAGTTCGATGAATGTCATCAAAAATGGATAAATGTGAAGTATAAGTTGTGTATTTGATGTTGGTAATTAGCAAAGTCCCTGCTTTGTCTCTAATATAATACATAATATAAGGAACAAAGAGTGACACATTATTATTTTCTTTAGCCAATACAAGCATTTATACAGTTAATAGAAATTATTTGTTAATACATGTAACTAAATACGGAAACGTTTTGTGTAAATGTTTAATACATATGATTGAAAAAATTACTTAAATATTTCATGTTTGACTACCGATTATATACTTTTTGAAGCGTGTGTTTCGGTTGATGAAAAATGTAAATGTACGTTTGGTTTTTAACAAAACAAAATTAGTTTACCTGAAAGTACAGAAGTACATTATACTGCATTGTGTATTAAGGACTAACGCAAGTACACATATTGTTTTCAAGTAATGCATATTCAGCGCCGTCAAGTAATCGTGTCATATGTGCTCCGCCAGTGATGCGGTAATACACCTGTTGTCCACGTTAAGTCACTCACCAGAATTATTGAATTGCAGTAATGAGCTAGTTTTCAGTATTTGTGTTCCTAATTGCGTAACATAGCATTTGTCAATAAAATGCCTACTATGTTGCAGATTCAAATATGAGTTGAGAATGCTTGTTGATTACCACGATTCATGAACAACGCATTGAACTGTTCAGGAAGATTGAGCTCGTTAGCACGCATTGTGTACGCATGAAACATAAGATACGTCTCCTCTAAATGTGTTTTATATCAATATCTATATTATACGTTTGGCGTGTGTGGATGTTAATACATCGTGTGTTTATGAATTTTACACTATACAGCAAGACGTTAACATGACGTTATCAAGATAAGTTATATTATACTTATGTTTCTGAAAATCTATTGGTCTATATTATAAAACAAAATATTTCATAAAATGCATAATGCTTGTATAGGTGTCTCATAAATTAAGTAAATTAATGTATTGCGGCTATGTTTATCTTTTCAATGAACAATAAATATGACGGCTCTTAACTGTCATATTTGGTTAACGTAATTCCTAATATAGAAAAATGTTACAGCCTGATATTTTTGTAATATATCAGGCGTGGCTTAGAATAATATAGCGGCGAGACTTCTCTAGCCGTTTGTTTATTCGTGCCAAGCCTGATATATTACAAAACGATCAGACAGTAGCCTGTTTTTCTGTTAATCATACCTCTACGTCCCCGATTGAAAAGAAATAGTGGACAAAAATCGCTACGACGCTGCATTTTATTTCGGGAATGAGGCATAAATGATGCATTAATCTTTAGAGAAATACGCTATCGTTACATTCGAGCATAAACAATTCAAAATGGTAACATATTTCCTATCCAAATGCACTAACACAGAGCCTATTGTATATTTACCCAACGGCTTTCGGTGTCAGTTTCTTCATCGTGGGTGGAATTTGATAAACATATGCTAGCTTCATTTTAAACGCCTTTACGCGCATGAACATAAGTATTATGCGATTTTTTTTAACAGCTCTGCATTTTACTGGATTTATTGTTTAATTTAATTGATAGTTTGAATACTGAAGACATAATAACGACGCGAATAGTTTCCAGTCTTATCTCAGAGCAAACTTAATGTATTTCTTCCTTTCATGTAATGCTAATGCTAGTTTGTAAGTTAACGTGAATATATCATTTAATATAAGACCGAAACAGGTATTGAAACACGTATTTGCTTTGACTACTTCAACAGTACATAAGGCCATTAAAGAAGTATACACGATTTTGAAAATATTGTATTTTCGCAATCTTTAACGAACATATGAATATAAAATAGGAATTATGTATACATAGTTAACACCGTTATGCGGAGCCATCAATCAACTATTATTTTCTTCCATTAAAAGTGGAACGGCAAGTCTGTGCTGAAACATACACGTTTACACATATTTGTTGCAGAACCAACATTGAGTAAATATGTAGTAGGAACGATGCTGCACATTTAATGGATAAGTCTAACTGTGCACAGAACAAAATAATTTGAACTTGCATACAACTTTCCTTTTGTTCATTGTATGCATGTTCTTCTGTTGAACATGTAAACAAGTTATGTA
Organism: Dreissena polymorpha; assembly: GCF_020536995.1. Classification (NCBI taxonomy): domain Eukaryota; kingdom Metazoa; phylum Mollusca; class Bivalvia; order Myida; family Dreissenidae; genus Dreissena; species Dreissena polymorpha. The sequence goes on from NC_068362.1 coordinate 55,511,675, forward strand.
TTCATAAGCATTATAAATTTTAATTAAAGTAAGACGACCAAATATACTCGTTTAAAACAGGAGTACATGAACACTTGTTCCTAAAGTCACGCCGTATTTCATTTTGTGTTGACATGACATTCAGGAATTCTAATATCACCAAACAATATTAACACGTGCATCTTTTTCATTGAATGAAAGTCCAGGCATTGCATTATCGCGCTTTAGTTTAATTAATTACCGTGATGCTTCCAGGGTGGTGACATAATCGATAAGTTACTCAATGTTGCTCGCTGTCCACAGCACATAAAGCGGTATCTAACTAAACAAAAACACCAAGTTTGTATTTGTTTTAACCTTAATCCAATATACAAGTGAAACCTAAGTGGGTGCCTCTAATAACAAGCGTGCGATTGCTCATCAGTATGTCAGTATATCTATGAAAATTGCAGAGAAAACTATCTACGTAGAAAAAAACATAGTGGTATTTTTTGTCAAGCACGGCATACAACAACACAAAATTGTTTACTTAAAAGAACAGGTATTTTAGTTCATTAAGGACATTTTTTCGAGAATAGTTTAAAAATACAAACGGATATTGTGCATATATTGAATACACAGTATCTAATATATATATACAAATAGTCGATAAATCTGTCAATCTTTCTTTTCATGTTGTATATACACTCTGTGTACATTATCAATCACACGTAGGCATTGACGTATTATACATCGTGAAGGTAAATCAGTGCATTGCATTAAGAGCCATTATTATTAATAAAGATATTGGGTACACGCTGATTTTTATTTGAATTTATCAATCAATTATTGTTAAACGTAATAAATACCACATGACAACGGAAAATGAATTAGTTTCCAAATATGGAATTAATGTGACCGCGGATCACTTGAATTATGTGAATAAACTGTCGATTGGAAACTGATTATGTGCTATTTCAGTTCATGTGTAAGTGCGTTGCATGACAATATCACAATATATTCATTGGGAGTGATTATTGAACAATTTAAATACGCATTAATTGTTTAAACGATTATTGTTACATAAGACAATACGTACGGCTTTGTTCAGGTAATGGGCCAAAAGCAGCAATCGTAGGCGTCAGTTAGAGCATGTTTCACACGATATTCTGTGTTTAAGATGTCACATTATATTTTTTTTTAATGTATGCCATTTGTTTATCATTACATTGCGATCTTTTTTCATATGTTAATAGTGGAATATCAATAACACAAATATAATATAGTGATGCAATGAAGGAAATAAGAGTTTGAGATTCCATGTTAAAATATTCCGTCCACATTTAAACTTTGTGAAAACATATCGATATTAATAACACCCTCCGACAGCAGTATCTTTTCGCATGCACTGTATACGGTTCAGACACAAATCTATTTAGTGTAGAGGTATTTTTGCGTTTGTAGTTTTATAATGTACTATATCCGTTTGCAACCTTGTAGTAACCTGAAATTCGAAGCTGAAATTCGGTACATTCTTATAGGAATACATGGGAATTTTGAGACTTTACAAATATTACCCTGACATACATTCTTGCCGTCCGGTTGTTTATTTAAGGCACATTACCAATGACTTAAACAGCAATTACAATACGACTAAGTGTATAAAATTATGACTTAATTTTGGGACATACTCATTGGAACGGTCAATGCAGTGCATTTTGTGTTCAAACCTAATGAACAGATCCCATACCTCAAACTCTGCCTGAAATTTATCACACAACAACAAATTGTAAATAAATGTTTTCATTTTATCATCTTTATCTAAAAGTAAGAAATAAGAGTTTATACTAATTCGATTAATTACCAAGTAAGTATTCAACGGCTAAAACAAAATAAAAGGCAACATAATATGTATGGCACAATGAGATATAAAAATACGTACACTTGTAAGCTTAATCCCTTCGTGTGATCAATATTTGATAATTTATTTTCATATACTTCCCGATATGAGCAATTCGGGTAGAAGCAGATTTATATAGTGTTAGATGCGCCATTACTTGGTTACGATGCATATGCATATGATTCAAAAGATTATAAATAATTCACAATACAATTGTATTTAAACGATAATTGTTTTTGAGTAGTCGTTTACAAATAACGATGCTCTCACAAAGCTACATATGTATATAGACACATAATCTGGACATTCCAAAACAGTTTCATGACTCTGTGTCGTAATACATATATACGTTTATTCGAAAGAAAACTGATTTCGTCTTAAAGCTGTTACTATACCACTAGATTTAAAGTAGGTATACCCTTTCGATCGGCATGATTGTAGCAGTTTATAAACATCGTTACAAGCATTCATCGAGTCGTTTGTACATTCTCTCAACCGTTTCAACATGCCACTAAAAATATGGGTTTCGATATCGTATGTATCTTAAAACGATTTTAAGTAAAACAAGTAATACACTTAAGACATAAAAAAGAGAAACAAACTTGTTTGAATAATTTTTAGAGAAAGGATACGTTTACTGAAATCATTCGCTAATAAACAGGCCTTCACAAATCAATCGTATCGAAGTATATATTTGCCATAGGTAGGTATCTGTCCAACGTTGTTAACACTATGCTGCATCTGCAAATCTTGAAATGCAATATCGATACTTGATGAAATATATTTATATATGAATTTAAACATATTTTTTTTATTTTGGAAGATACAGTGTATATCGATCATGGACACTACAACAATTATTAGAAAAGGATTAAAGCGAAAGAAATCATTCTTACATAGTTTCTATCGTTTACATGTATATATTGCAATGTTCTCGGGATTTATAGTGTTTAAATATTTTTCATAATGTGGAATATATTATTTTAGCAAATTATCCATTCATCTATAGGTTACAGTAACGCTTTTAATTAAATGTAATTACTTTTCTTTTCACAGGTTACACAAACAATCTCGTTCATACCAAAATACAATATGTGATAAAAAGAAGTTTACATATATTTTATATAGGACTGCCTATTGTTTTTTTGCAGACTCGTTTATCTTTAATCAAGAACTGACTCGTCTTAAATACAATAAAGAGCAGAACATAAGTTCAGAAACGTTAAAATATTATTTTTGCAGTTTTTTTGCAAATGGTGTAAGAAAAGTATGCAGTTGTGTTATTGATAACTACGCATTTACTCTTGCACATGTTATATTTTCAAAGAGAATTATAATTTAATCTATAAGATCGGATGGCAGCGCGATGTAAGATTAAAATATATTATATAATACGATGTGCTGCAATATAAGAGTTATTTGCAAATTAAAAAAGCCAAACATTTTTTAATGACAAATATAGGTAACCATAATTATTTCCATCAAACTTGTTATATTTTGAGTATAGCACAAGCCGATGAAAGAAATTGGGCTTTATTTAGTTGTGCACAAACACAATACGTTATAAAACGAATCTTCCATAGAGCTATTTTGAGTTTGGGATATCAGTAATGTTATTAGATTATTTATTTTTCAGAAGCGACTACACATTTAAAATGCACTAAATTAATATCATTTATCAGCTCAGGTCTGATTACTTATATACACAATTACTATCCAAATAACCAAAAAACCCACATCATTTACAAACGTTTTGTGTTGCGATCTATGCCACTCTGTAGATGCAAACTTGATATTTTGTAATTTTGTGTTTTTCGTTCCTTGTACAAATACATTACACAAACATCAAGTATCAAAGATATGATTTTGATCAAAATTGTGATCCGCATGGCGAAAAATAATACCTTATTTTTCTCTGGTTGATAGGTTTATCGTGGCTTATCAGATGGGTAATGTATTATTCGAAAGGTTACTCGCCATGAAATATTATATTATACCGATATATTATAAGATATATATACATATTAATGTGGATGGTGAATGTGATTTCTCTTAATATGTTATGGGGATTATGTGGTATGTATTAACCTGATATTGTTTTAATTTTTATATTTGCATCCATACTTATTTGTTGTAAATGTTAAGTAGTTATGTAATGGTGAGTGAAACACTACTGAATATGTTCTACTGATTGGTATAGTTTGAATATTGTAATTTTGGGTTAATAACATGTATTAGCAGTCAAGTTGCACAAATATTTAATTAATATTCACATGTTGTGTCACTTGCCTAAGGGGTTGAGCTAGAGGTACCGGAGCGATTCTAGTTTGCATATCCCAGTGATATATGGAAATGTACTGAATGATGCATATGCTTTACCTATGTTTTTGTTTTGAAGATAAAGTAGAGACCATCCATAGTGGATGTGCGGCCTATTGGTATTTGTATTTCGGAAAATGTTCCGTCATTTTAATTCATTTTTAAATAGTTGATATGGAATGGATATAGGTTTTGTTATTTTTATAATATATCTGTAGACATATGAATGAGTGGGAAAGCAAGACATTGGATATCGGTTTTACGACCTTGATATACATATGTACATACATCTACCCGCCAGAGTGATGTCTTTATTGAAAACGCAAAAACAACACACAATTATTTAATTGTTATCCTAACATGACCTTAGTATTGAACAGCGTACATTGTCTTCTATGTGTGTGGTTATGATCATAGACGAAAAATTGTTATTAATCATTTTGATCATCTTTCTGGTTTATATTTAACCTTGTTCTTCATACAATCTTCAGCCGCAGAACATAATCAGGACTACACTAACAACCAAAACACACTCCCACCATCATGTAATGCACCCATTATCATCAACAACAACAATACCCTGTATTCATCTTCACCAACAGCAACAGCACAGCACTACCATCAACGTCACTATATACATCGTTTACGTCATCATCAATGTATCATCATATAAATATAAACAGTCACCAAATGCTTACAGTTGTATCACCATTATCATTATTAGTGTACTTCTTCAACGAAATGTGGTCGCTCTTCCATGTTGAAGACCTAATTTAAATTTACACAAACGCACAGTACCACTATTCCCTCGGTTAACAAAATTTCAAACCACAACGTCTGAAGAGTTTTGATATAATATATGGACTAAGGGGCATGGAGAGTGGATTTTTGTTTAAATAGTCAAGTCTATAAACAGCCTGTTGTGATGATCTTTCCATGACAAAAACGAATCAGTCGGCGTGTTCCACCAGCGTTTCAAAAACAGTTTAAACGATAACTTTATTTATTCAATCAATTTATTAAAATTAGTAGATGAAAGGTTAAGTTTCTCAAGTATCTTATCTGAATATAATTAATATTTCCGGTAATAAAAAGGTCGATGGGTTGATTAAAAAATATGAGTTAACACATTTTCATGCTTGTTGGCAATAATCCAAGGCATATCGAAGTATAATAAAAGTCTACAAAAGGCTTACCTCTTAATAATAACAAAACAAAATACTTCTGCTACTCAAACATTATCAAACCATTGACTTAGATGCATGGTAAATAGAAAGAAAAAGTAGTTAAATCAAGGTTGATGGGATATATGTGAAGACCCATCAGACAGAAGAAAAGACAAAGCGAAACTGTTTAAAACACAATACAAGGAAGGTGATTGCCTTGACAGACAGCTAGGTATCAACACGTTTACTGCATTTTTTGTACATGTTTTGAACTGCATCAAAGATAAGCATACTTTTCTCAAAATCAAGACTTTCATCGGCGAATAATGAAGTTGTTAATGGTTGGAGAGGTATAATGAGCAATTCTACTGAAAATAACTTCTCTTTGGTGTGTAAATCGTTGACATTCTAAGAAATAATGAGAAACTGTTTCAACTGCATCACCAGTGCATACAGGTTTAAGCGCAATATTGCACTTAAATAGAGCGTGATTAAGTGAACTACACTCAATTCTGAGTATTGAGTGAAGCATTTGTTGGCGCATTTCACCATAATAATATAAGACATTTTGTTTGGTAACATTTATTCAAGAATATGCGTAAAAGACGTAAGATAATCAGCATTTCTAGTATCTAGAGGAATGTTTGTTTCATTCGCTAATGGTTGATGGTATAAATGAATTAGAGTATATTGTTGTGCTGGTCGTAAAGTTTCTGATGTTGTCTCCTTTTCGTAAAATGGGTAGGGGTAATTAGATACGACCGTTTCCGGTACATTAGATGTTAGGTAAGCCGGCGTAATATTCTGTTGTAATTTTATAAATGAGAACAAGTTTATGTGTATGTTTTCGGCGCCGAGTATGTTATATTTCCCATTCAACTTAATTTGTAGTGCTCAGTAATCGAGACAAGTTTGGTAAAGCCTGAAACAATTTTTGCTGCTTCTATTTGAATTTTTTCTAAGTCGTCTTTTTAATAATTACATCGATTATACACAAATACGTCGGAATATTCCAGTATTGGTCTTATAAACGAACAATATATGTTTGAGGCGGCGCATAATATTTATTCGTTTCCAAGCTTTGTCCTTGATGTGTTCTATATGTTCGTGCCATGAGCAGTCATTTGCTATAAATATTCTTAAATGGTTATGAATTATGTCTTCTGGAATGGGCGTGTTTTGTATACTCAAATTGGGTCAGTTCGTTTATTTAGTTTTCGGAAAATTTATAACGTCGCTGACGTTCCTGGATTAAATTGGACTAACAGATTGTTCGGTCCAGGAATTGATTTGTCGAATATCAGCTTCCATAAAAGCCCGCTCTTTCAACCGGAGAGTTTACAATCATGTACATGCTTGTATCATCTGCAAAGAGGTTAAGGCTAACCACTGTCCGGCCCAGGATTTGATTTGTTCAATATCAGCTTGAACAAGAGCCGCTGTTTCAACAGGAGAGTTTACAATAATGTGCAGGCCTGTATCATCGGCGAACAGGTTAATACTCGAACGTATATTTAAGACAATGCCATATATGTAAATTAGGAACATCAAAGGACCGAGAACGCCACCTTGGTGGATTGCAGCCGATGAACACGAAAAATGCAATTCGGCGCCTGGAAGAACAACCTTTTGTTTTCTATTTGATAGGTAATTATTTAAGAAGTTCAATAATTCAATAAGTTGCCTCTGACACGCGCACAGTGAATCTTATATATTAGTCGTTTATGCCAGACTTTAGCGAAGGCCTTTCTTATGTCGAAGAAAGTGAACTTTTAACCAACAAATAACCATGCTTTGTACTTGGTAGCAATGTTTTTGTAGGTTGGTTTCTAAATTTATTTTAAATCAAACGGTTTCAGTATTGCACAATTAGTATCTACCTTTTATTCGTTGTACGCTTTAGGGAAAAATATATGTATACATATATAAATATATTGATAGTGCTTATGTATCGTGTATTTTGTATTTTAGCAGTTAAAGCCCCTATAAAGGTGACGATACGTAATTATTAACCGAGTTGAAGCTCGACTATTATATAAATAATATATATAGTGGAGCTATCCTACTCACCCCAGCGTCGGCGTCTGCGTCTGCGTTAGCGTTAGCGTGCAAATAATAAAGTTTTCGTACTACCCCAAATATTTTGTTTGTCCCTTGACATATTGCTTTCATATTTTGCATACGTGTTAATCAACATGACCCCAACCTATAAACAAGAGCAGACAACTCTATCAAGCATTTGTCATAAGTATGGCCCCTTTTCCACTTAGAATATGCAGCAAATGATAAAGTGTGCGTACTACCATAACTATTTTCAATGTCCCTTGACATATTGCTTTCATATTTTGCATACTTGTTAACCATCATGACCCCAACCTATAAACAAGAGCAGACAACTATATCAAGCATTTTGACAGAATTATTGCCCCTTTTATTCGTAGAATATGCATATTATTGATAACTCTATGTTAAAGTTTGCGTACTACCCCAAATATTTCCGACGGATATGGATCTACCCTACTCACCCCGGCGTCGGCGTTAGCGTCTGCGTCTGCGTTAGCGTGCAAATCTTAAAGTTGTCATACTACCCCAAATATTTTCTTGGTCCCTTGACATATTGCTTTTATATTTTGCAGACTTGTTTACCAACATGACCCCAACCTATAAACAAGAGTAGACAACTTTATCAAGCATTTTGTCTTAATTATGGCCCCTTTTCCACTTAGAATATGCAGCAAAATTAATGTTAAAGTTTGCGTACTACCCCAACTATTTTCAATGTCCCTTGACATATTGCTTTCATATTTTGCATTCTTGTTAACCATTATAACCCTAACCTATAAACAAGAGCAGACAACTGTATCAAGCATGTTTACATAATTATGTCCCCTTTTACACTTAGATAATTTAACATTTTGCTTAAATTGCCATAACCTCTTTATTTATGATCACATTTTATTATTACTTTGACAAAACAACACTTACCTGAATACCACAATGGATTCCACCCAAAAAATACCCCACGCCCCTACCCAGAATCCCTTACCCCCCCCCCCAACCCCCCCCCCCCATTTTTTTAAACACTATGTAATAAATTACCCCACCCCACATTATACCCCCCTCTCACCCCCACCCCAACCCTAACCTCCCCCATTTTTTTAAACATCATCTAATAAATGTCCACACCCCACATTATACTCCCCTTTAACCCCCGTACCCCCCAAAAAATTTTTTTTTTTCTCCTTGTATTATTTTTGAAAGATCGTCTAATAAATGACCACACCCCACATTATACACCCTCTCAACCCCCCCCCCCCCAACAAAAATTAATATTTTGTTTCCTTTCTTTGTTTTTGAAAGATCGTCTAATAAATTATTGAATATGAACAATTTCCCCATGATGGCTTACGTTATAATGTCAAGCACTCGAATAGTCGAGCGCGATGTCCTCTGACATCTCTTGTTAAATATTTTTTCATATGTTATTTATAAAGGTTATCAAAAAGCAAAATATATATGCTATTGGGCATTACCATAAAAAATGAGCACTGCAACTTGTTTTGTGCTCAAAATACAGTGTCCTCCAAGTCAATTGTGTTTACAAACAATCAGTTTATTTGCATCGCTGTTTACTCGGGAAAGTGAAAGTGAAAGGAACTCAGGTCCTAAAAATATATCGCTGATTTTCAACGTTTTCCGGTATCACTCACAAAGCAGGTCTCTTCTAAATGGTTGAAACGTTTGTAGTGATCTAATAAGTTATTTTCTCCTGGTAAAAATGGTTTACAATAGAATTAAAATTGTATTTTCGTTCGGCTACTTTTAGCATTTGTCATCGCTTTGAGGCTACACACCACGTTGTTTGCACAGTTGTAAAAATTTCTTCCAATTATGAAACGGGTATATCTTCCATTATTCTTGACAACGTTGCACCTAAGCTGTGTTATTAGCATTTTTTATGCAAGAGTAACTGAAATCCGGTATTATACCAATTTATTTGCATAATAATTGGATTTGTCACCTATATAGGGTCTTTAACTCCAAAATATCAGCTCTAATTACCTATTGATATTAAAGTTGAATCGTTGGAAAATATAGCTACCAAATGGTCTTCTGAACAAATAACCCAATTGAAAAAAAAAATGTATTTCCATTGAGCAGATACCATATATTGTAATTGTTAAACGTAATATCTAAGTGTTAAGTACATCAAATAATTATATTCACATCTCGATTCTCTCTGCTTAAACAGATTGACGTATTAAAAGCGAAGTATACAGGAAATGGTATAGCGTAGCGTTTTAAGCATTCGTCTCTTACGCGGATAATCCGTCTTTAGTACCAAAATGCGGTTATGGTTTTCTAATGATCAATATGTGCCAGACATTTGCCAAATTATTAAACGTTTAAATGCAACCAATCAATAAACATAAATTAAAAATTACTTATATTGTAATAAACTTACGTTTTGTAACGAAAATAATGTTTATGAAATGTGAATAGAACAGTCATGTTTCAAAAGGTCCTAGTAACGTTAAAATATGATTTCATCATTAATTAATTTATTTGGATGTTATTTCTAACAGAATGGTATGAAATAAAGATGCGTGTTTGCCCGATTCGGATGATTATCGTATTAATTTTATGAGATTAAACAATCGTTTGGACACGTTTGGACACGTTTGTATGACTTAAAAGCTTTAAACTAAAATATGAAACTCATTGCCTTTTGCATTACTGACATAAAGTTTCGAACTGTATGAACACTCGTCCGATAGGTATATCATGCTTAGCCTTGCCTTATTGACAGCTTCCGCCGAAAGGTGATCCAATTAGCTTATATTTATTAAGTCGCATATATGAAACATAATGCAAACTGACTCATATTGAAACATTACATAATGTTGTCGTATGCCTAAGAAATCGTAATCGGATTATGTTTGGTGCTACCAGAACTTACTTACAAATGAGACCTTCAAGTCATCCTTCACAACGCAACAATTGTAATTACCGTTTTTATTAATTAATTATAGACACGTTTATATCAAATGTTTATCTCAGATAAGAGCATGTCAACTTTTATCGTGTGCGTATATATTACTTAATTTTTAAACTAAAAATAGTACAAATGTCCGCAAGAAGAACTCATGTATCTTATAAAGGGTTTACCTTGTGACAGTTTTGAATCTTAAAGGGATCTTTTCGAGTTTTGGTTAATTGACAAAATTGAAAAAAGTTGTTACGGATTCGCAAATTTTCGTTTTAGTTATGATATTTGTGAGGAAACAGTAATACTGAACATTTACCATGGTCTAATATAGCCATTATACGCATCTTTTGACGATTTAAAAACCTGAAAACTATAAAGCGTTGCAACGCGAAACGATTGAATAATTTGGGAAGTTTTGTTGTCGTTTATTTTTGTGAAACCACGAATATCGCTTATATAAAGTATAAAATACGTCTCTAATACATACTTGGCAAGATGGTCAAGCGATCTGATTGGTTTTTACTCCAGGACTTCGGGGGTCACTGGTTCGAGTCCTGCTGAGGACTACTTTGTTTTACTTTTTTAAATTTTATTCTTGATTTTTTACTGGAGCTTTTTAGATCCAATGTTTACATTTATCAATATAATGCATTTAATGACGAACTTCAGAACATGCCAAAATCTGTGAAAAGGCCCCTTTAACATAACACAATTATATCACACTCAAAACCAGAAGACATAAACAATATTTCTTCATGAACTGATACGAAATATTAATTTAAAACATAAACATGTGGTTGATTACTTGTGCCCTATACACACATTTGCCACACCTAATAAAACAGAAAAAATGAGATTGTACGTAGTAACATTATCTATATACATGCCCGATATTCAGATAAAATCCAAGTTTCCTGCCAAGATAGCAATACCGACTGACTTTATTATTGCCTTGATGTCAGAAACTCTCCAATTCATCGCCTAGAGCGTTATCTTCATTGCTTTATGGAATGTCGAAATACGATATGATAACATGGGCGATTTAAATGAGAGTACCTGATCAAATTAACGATTGCAAATACATTTTAATATGTTAATACTAGTAACCTGCTGCATGACTATAATGTAGAAATATAATTTAGTATATATTTAGTATATATAATTGTTCTGTGTAATCATTTGATGCACCATTGGTGGAACCATATTTTTATGTTGACCGATATGTTTTACGCAATTAGTGCAGTACGGTTATTTATATATATAATGGTCATGTTGTGTGTTTTGACTGTGGTATGAAAATCTGCAATATAACAATTTACATCCTTTGAAACATATACAACACTGTTCGATTACTTTACATGCTGTATATGTGCAATAATTTATTTCTTAAGCAGTATACGTATCGTCAAGCTGCCGAAAGATTAAACAAAAACACGGAGGTTACCGTAACATTAAAACAAGAGCACCGCATAACGGGTGCCAACGCTCGGCTGCGGGTGATTTTTGAATAAATGAAAGCTTGTCAGATTTTTGTTTAAGTGGTCACAGTGACATTGACCCGTTGACCATGTGACCCAAAAATGGGTTTGGCCTATATAACTCATCAAGGTGAATCTACCATCATATGCAGTTTCAAAGTTTTAGGTGGAGGCACTTTGCTTAATGTCAGAGTTTTAGCACGACGCCGGCAAACGGCTGACGGCGGGCAGTAGGCGGACGACACGACGAACTGGCTATGACAATACCTCGAGTTTTCCGAAAACAGCCGAGCTAACTAGCATGAAACTCATGATTAACGGCAAACCTTACTTTCTAAATTTCACGCATGTGTTGTGTTTTCGGTAACAACATGGCATCATACGATTGCATGCACTTACTTTACTGACGGATACTAAACTGTGTATGTAAATAAGTCGTATCGGGTCAACATCCCTTATTGGGGTATTCCACTTCGACCCGATTCCCTACGATTTGTGCCGATTTCCAATATTTTGAGGTCGGGAACATTCGTAGCTCAATCGGCGAAGGTCCTAACTCATTCGTAGCTAGTCGTGTGCCGGTCGTAATTGATTCCTGCAACAAGTGAGCTCCCGAAAAATCGTGGCCAGATTTTAAACGTTTTTAAAATTTGGCCAAGACCTCCAAGACTGAATGTAATCGCAGTTGACTCGTTACAGCGTCGTAGTGTGTTCTTGGGCGTCGTAATAGAATCGTAGGTAATTCATGACTCAATCGGGAAATCGGTGATCACGTGATCTGTCTACGAATCAGCTGCGACTATGTTAAGACTCTCACGAGTTCACCCCGAATGAGTTGCGAGCCCGCTAAGATTCTCGCGATTTAGTTTCGCAACAGTTACGATTTTGTAAAGAATGATTAAGAAATAATATTTTTCTATGATGGTTTGTTGTCGAATAACCCACAGTAAGGAGTATAGATGCGTAGGTATTAAATCACGAGTGCGGAGCACGAGTGATTTGATAACACGCATCTATACTCCTTACTGTGGGTCATTCGACAACAAACCATCATTGAAAAATATAATTTCGATTCTAACACGATTCTGATTGATTTGGTTCAAGCTTTTGGGCGTGAAGTATATTTTTTCAATACTCCACCCTTCTTAGTACAAAGTTTACTATTTAGCGACGTCATTGAATTGTACAAACATATGACGTCGATTTCATTCATTAATATTTTGCAAATGACGTCAATTCCATTGAGAACAACATTAGTAGAAACTAAATGACGTCACGTTTATTGATGCTTCTGAAAAGCTGACATGCTATAAATGTTTTGTTAATTACGTTTCTTAACAAATAACATTCTTTGCAGGCGTGGTTATGCCACTTATCATCAATTCTACCACGGCACGTGACTTGTTTTCTATATACAAAGAAGGAAAACTACCGTGGGTTATAACCCTGATCTTCCAACGGATATAAGTATGACGTCACTTTTATTGTCCGCACACTGTTTATGAATGAAGACGACGTCATTTGATTTTGATTGTAGTGGTGACGTCGCGTTTTCGCGGAAAAGTGGAGGACGTTCGGTTAATATAATTCTCATTTATAACCGTTAAATCGCGGATAACTTATTAATGAAATCGTATTGGAATCGAAATAATCTACGTGTAAGCGTTGGTTATTGCGGTGATAACCAACGGTATGTCGTTCCGATGCGTGTTATCAAACCACTCAAGCTACGCCTTCGTGGTTTAATTCCTACGCATCGGAACTCCATACCGTTGGTTATTACCGCAATAACAAACGGTTACCAGTCGGTTATTTCTTTAATATACAATTTGTTGTTTCATTACATTTGTATACATGCTACATTTATTACACTTCTTTTAGAGCGGGATTTAGCACGTGCATTTTACTGCAATATTTTCCTTATTTATTCGGAACTATTTTCGAAACATTAAACTCCGCCCATAATTTATTGCAGATTCTGCCACGGCACGTGACTTGTTTTCATATACAAAGAAGGAAAACTACTGTTGGTTATTATCCCGATATACCAACGGTTGTTTAAAGTGACGTCACTTTGATTGTCCGCGCACTATTTATGAATGAAGACGATGTCATTTGATTTTATTTGTTGTGGTGACGTCACGTTTTCGCGGAAAAGTGGAGGACGTTCGGTAAATATAATTCTTGTTTATAAACTTTAAATCGCGGATAACTTATTAATGAAATCGTGTTAGAATCGAAATAATCGACGGGTAACCGTTGGTTATTGCGGTAATAACCAACGGTATGTCGTTCCGATGCTTGTTATCAAACCACTCGGACTACGCCCTCGTGGTTTAATTCCTACGCATCGGAACTCCATACCGTTGGTTTATACCGCAATAACCAACGGTTACCCGTCGATTATTTCTTAAATAACCCACACTTGATTTCCTTCTTTGTCTAAAGATAACAAGTCGCGTGCCGTGTTAGAATCGATATCAATAGATATTGGCGCCTAATTCATGGGTGCGTTCGGTGAGGTCCTAGCTTAGTCGTGACCGATCTGCATCGTTCGTAGTACAGTCACAGTAGATTCTTAAACATCGTAGTGAAGTCGCGACACTATTCGCAAGACTTCAACGAACCCCACGATTCCTCGTAACTCAATCGTACCAGCGTCGTAACTGAATCGTAGACTTAAAGAGTCTTCCCAATTCAATAAATGTGATAAATCGTAGCGAATCGTGGGCTTGTTTTCGTAGTGGAATAGGGCCATTATCCAGAAGATTTTGTCTGCCGACAGTTATCAATTCTCGCGAAAATACCTTATCGAGAACCCCCCAAAAACGTCGAACAATTATGTCAGGCAAAATAGAGGACATGGTCAATGCAAATAACATGCATTCTTTAAACTATTGACATTAAAATTGTTTATGTCTATTTCAAATTTAGTTTGTATAATAAGTATATGTTCGCTTGAATAAGTAACTAATAATATGAGTGCAACGGCAAAACATGAAGAATAAAATTCTACATAACATGTTATATTTTATTGGCATATCGTGTCAGTCAGCCTTTTACCGATAATTTTGTGTAACTTAATTGCACAATGCTATATTTTTTTCAGCAACCAAACAATGTCATTAAGATAAATTTCTAAATAGCAAAAACATGAAGATTAGGAAAATACACTAAGCACTAAACATTCGGGATTCCTTTTAATAATGTTCATCGGAAGCTATACAATCAATGTGTCAGAATAAATTAAAGTCAAGTACATGTATTAAGTCTTTTATATGTAAGTATCTGTTTTTTAATATACCTAATTTATATTCGTATAAATAGCATGTCCCCATATTATGATGTATAGCACGATTACCATATTTTTCGTTATTTTAACAGGTAGTTTTACAGAAGAACTCCGAACACTAGTATATATCCTTGTGCAAAACTTGACTTCAAAGGACATAACGTTTGCTATTTATTATTCTCTTTTAAACTATTGTATGTTTATAAAACTGTGCTGCAAACAATATGATCGGAATTTAAACAGCTTTACGGAAAGGTAAAAATAGTGGTTTAATTTGATTTGTTCATTATTCCTAATGATTAATGTTACAATACAGTTTAAATGAACGACGAAAACCATGTGTGGCATTTATTCATACGCCTAATAATACTTTTTTTAGTATACTCTGAAATAATAGTTTTTTTGTAATCTTAAAGTTGTTTCGTAGACATGAGTACAAATACTAACATGATTGGATGTGTATAATTAAGTAAAATAGCACTAGATTTAATACAATAATGCCTATAAAAATAAATTAATTAACACTGTATTTGACTGGTATTAATATTGTAGGAGTGTACCGCAATCGAATATTTACTATTTAAGTAGAAATAGACGTATACACAATTGGGCGTTACACGTAACGATAACGGCAATACGATGCGAAATGGTTCGAAGGTCAAAGTAATACCACGTTTGCAAGTTCCTTAAATGGAATCTTTAATATCACCGTAAATAATATATCGAAAATTTAATTACATCAGAACAACGAACATGTCCCTGCATATTTGTTCAATGTAACCCATTTTATAAACTTGTATCAATTTACCGCGTAATGGGAACATTAGGATACAGATTGTGTTCCTTTGTAGATAAATTGTTGACGATGCTGTTTCAGAATCGTCTGAGTTATGATACCATGAAAAAAATCTTCACAATGGCAACCTATGTAAAAGACCGAGCCAGTCCGATTGAGATAATGCTCGGTTCGTGAAATACCGAGTTCCCCGTAATTACCGAAATTATATATTTTAGTTGTTCACTATCAAACTTGGAAAAAAACAATGTTTCATAAGTGATTTTATTGTATTTTGCAATATTCTATATTATTATCCGCATTTTTTTTTATAAATAATCAATATTATGGGGGATTTTGGAAGATTTCAGGGGGTTTCGGGGGATTTCGGTAATTACGGGGATTTCGGTATTTCTACACACCCCTCAAAGTCAAGTTTTGCACAAGGATATATACTAGTGTTCGGAGTTCTTCTGTAAAACTGTAGAAATAGACGTGCGTCAACTTTTTTTTAAACATCTTCTTCTTCTAAACAACAAGTCCAATTCTGATAAAACTTCTCACAAATGTTCCTGGGGTGAACCTCTTTCAAATTTTGTTAAAATTATGCCCTTGAGATCAAATTTGACCCCGCCCCGGGGGTCAATAAATTGAACATATGCTTATATAAAGCCTATTTTGTGCAAACTTTTAAAAGCTTGTCCATAACTATTGAGCCTAGTGCTACCACATTTGGTATGTAGTGACATCTAATAGTCCTCTACCAAATTTGTTCAAATTATACCCCTGTGGTCAAATTTGACCCTGCCCAAGGGGTCACAAAAATGAGCATATGCTAATATAAAGCCTATTTTGTGCAAACTTTAAAACCCTTCTTGTCCATAACCGTAGGGCATAGGGCTACCAAATTCGGTATGTAGTGACATCTAAGAGTTCTTTACTAAGTTTGTTCAAATTATGCACTTGGAGTTTAAGTTGACCCTGCCCCGGGGGTCACCAAAAATGAACATACGCTTAAATAAGGCATATTTTGTGCAAAACTTTAAAAACCTTTTTGTCCATAACCGTATGGCATAGGGATACAAAATTAAGTATAAAGTGACATCTAATAGTCCTCTACCAAATTTGTTCAATTTATGCCCCTGGAGTCAAACTTGACCCTGCCCCGGGGGTCACAAAAATGCAGATATGCATATATAAAGCCTATTTTGTGCAAACTTTGAAAAAAATCTTCTTGTCCATAACCCTAGGGCCTGGGGTTACCAAATTTGGTATGTAGTGACACAAAGTTCTCTACTTGGTTTGTTCAAATTATGCTCCCCTGGGGTCAAATTTGACCTATCCCCGGGGTCACAAAAATGAACATACGCTTAAATAAGGCCTATTTTGTGCAAACTTAAAAACCTTTTTGTCCATAACCGTATGGCATAGGGCTGCCAAAATTGGTATGTAGTGGCATCTAATAGTCCTCTACCAAATTTGTTCTAATTATGCCCCTGGGGTCAAATTTGACCCTGCCCCGGGGGTCACAAAATTGATCATATGTTTATATTGGGCCTATTTTGTGCAAACTTAAAACTTCTTGTCCATAACCGTATGTCTAATAGTTCTCTACTTCGATTGTTCAAATTATGCCCCTGTAGTCAAATTCGACCCTGCCCCGAGGGTCACAAAATGAACATACGCTTAAAAAAGGCCTATTTTGTGCAAACTTTAAAAACCTTCTTGTCCATAACCGTATGGCACAGGGAAACCCAATTTGGTATGTAGTGACATCTAATAGTCTCTCCCAAGTTTGTTCACACTAAGCCTCTTGGATCAAATTTGACCGTTCCACAGTGGTCACAAAATTGAACATATGCTTATATTGTGCCTATTTTGTGCAAACTTAAAAACTTCTTGTCCATTACCATTGGGCTTATTTCTACCAAATTTGGTATGTATAAAAATATTAAAGTTCTCTACCAAGTTTTTTTTTCATATTATGCCCCTGGTGTCAAATCTGACCCTGCCCCGGGAGTCACAAAAATAAACATGTGCTTAAATAAGTCCTATTTTGTGCAAACTTTAAACATCTTCTTGTTCATAATTATAGAGCCTAGGGCTACTAAATTTGGTATGTAGTGACATCTTATAGTCCTCTAACAAATGTGTTCAAATTATTCCCCTGGGCTCAAATTTGACCCTGCCCCGGGGTTCACAAAACTGAACATATGCTTTTATAAAACCTATTTTGTGTTTACTTTAAACACCTTCTTGTCCAACACCATTAGGCCTATGGCTACCTAATTTGGTATGTAGTGACATCTTATATAGCTCTCTACCAAGATTGTTCAAATTATGCCCCTGGGGCCAAATTTATATATAAAAATGCACACCCTTCCAACTTTAAGCGTCCAGTGGGAAGAGGGATCGAAAGAGAAAGTCAAATGCTTGAGTCCATTTCAACCCTTGCGCATTGCACGCTTTTTATGCCCCTCTTCGAAGAAGAGGGGGTATATGTTTTTGCTCATTTCGGTATGTCCGTCCATCCGTTTGCCGTATGTCCGTCTATCAGATGGTTTCTGGATGATAACTCAAGAACGCTTAGGCCTTTGATCATGAAACGTCATAGGTACATTGATCATGACTTGCAGATGACCCCTATAGATTTTCAGGTCACTAAGTCAAAGGTCAAGGTCACGGTGACCCGAAATAATAAAATGGTTTCCGGATGATAACTCAAGAACGCTTAGGCCTAGGCTCATGAAACTTAATGGGTACATTGATCATGACTCGCAGATGACCCCTATTGATTGTCCGGTCACTAGGTCAAAGGTAAAGGTTACGGTGATCCGAAATAGCAAATTGGTTTCCGGATGATAACTTAAGAACGCTTAGGCCTAGGATCATGAAACTTCATAGGTACATTGATCATGACTTGCAGATGATCCCTGTCGACTTTCAGGTCACTAGGTCAAAGGTCAAGGTCACGGTAACTTGACACAGTAAAATGGTTTCCGGATGTTTACTTAAAAAAAACTAACGCCTAGGATCATGAAACTTCATAGGTACATTGATCGTGACTCGCAGATGACCCATATTGATTTTCAGGTCAATATGTCAAAGGTCAAGGTCACAGTGCCAAAAAAAGTATTCACACAATGGCTGCCACTACAACTGACAGCCCATATGTGGGGCATGCACGTTTTTACAAAGAGCCATTGTTTCACATACAAAAACAGTGGAGCGATACAGGGCCATCATGGCCCTCTTGTTTCTGGTCCCTCGGGATCAATGATACCAGCACTCTATTGTTGAGAATTGAATACTGCTTAAGGCGATGCTAGGGGGCGTGAGAGATGTTGCATCTTTCATTATCATGAACTGTCTCAATAATACCGAGTCAGTAATATTTGACTTAATTTTGGTTTGGTTGCTCTGACGAGGGATCGAAAAATTTCAAAGTCTTCTTAAAAGCCTAGTGTTAGAGTGTCGTGTGTTATTGCAGGAGGATGTGCTGCGGGTTTGATCCCCAGAAGCGACATTGAAAACAAGCCAACTTTGTTTTTAAAAGGCTGCTAAACCTGATATACTAAGATAATGTGAATTTTCTCTCACATGATGGTCATCAGTTATACATTATAAAACCTCACAGCAGTAGTAAACAATGGGACAATAATTAATGAACGCATCTTTCATTTGACTTTGACTCTTTGAGTTTGACATGGCCTAGATTGAAATAGGTGACTTGATTTTGGGTCAAGTTCCCCAGGGGAACTACGTCCCCGTACCCCCATTTTTTCCGTACCAAAATTAATTTGTACCCATTTGTTTTTCGTACCCAATTTTTATTTTGTTGCAAAAAATGTTCGTCCCCAATTTTTTTTCATACCCAATTTTTTTCGTAACCACTTTTTTTTGGCATAATTATTTTCGTTCCCAAATTGTGTGTACCATTAAAAAATTTCGTAACTACTTACACAATTGTGATGATGTAGATCAACTTAAATTGATGCTTGTATATATCAATCCTCTTCAAAAGCATCATCACATCAGTACTGTCAGTACTTTGATTTCTGTATGGCTCACAGCAGTAGTAAACAATGGGACAATAATTAATGAACGCATCTTTCATTTGACTCGGACACTTTGAGTTTGACATGGCCTAGATTGAAATATGTGACTTGACTTTGGCTCAAATTTCCCCAGGGGAACTACGTCCTGTACCCCCATTTTTTTCCGTACCAAAATTATTTCGTACCCAATTGTTTATTCGTACCCAATTGATATTTTTTTGCCAAAAAATTTTCGTACCCATTTTTTTTTCGTATCAAATTTTTTTCGTAACCACATATTTTTGGCATAAATTTTCGTTCCCAAAATGTGTGTACCAAAAAAAATTTTTTCGTTCCCACATACACAATTGTGATTATGTAGATCAACTTAAATTGATGCTTGTATATATCCATCCTCTTCAAAAGCATCGTCACATCAGTACTGTCAGTACTTTGATTTCTGTATGGTCACAAGTATGGCGCATTTTTCAATTATCACTAAGAAGGTATTCGTTGTTAAACAGTGTGTTATTAAAATGGCGATGTACGAAAACGGGTAACTTCTTTATAGAAATGGATATAAATGTAGCATTCACCAATGAAAAGAAACGTGTATTAATAGTATTAATTTGACAATAAAGGTTTCCAACATGGACAGTCATTTATATCGAGCACATCACGACAACAAAACTTTTTTTCAGGAATGCGAGTATTTGTATTCCGTCTGAACATTTGGTATTGTATTGATAGGTATTCATGATTTACACATGTACGCTTCTACAAAAAACTAGTATTATGCTTATGTTTCAAGGTTGTTTTAGAAAAAGAATATTGCAAATAACAAAGATAATTTCGTTGATCACACTTTTTGAAAAAAAATGTCCTGTATACTTATCCTTATGATATATATGCGTGCATTGCTAATAAAAATGTCGGGATCGATTTCATCAAACAAGTTTTGTTCTAACGAGGAGTTTCATGCTTTTAAAGGTAACGGTAAAATGCAGTTTCTTAAACCACCATGCATAATAATGAGTGAGCATGTAGTTCTTGTAACTACTGTTAAAATACATGTGTTGTTCTATTTGATTGTAAAACTTCCAGCTGATCTTAAATCATAATTTGTTACAATTTCTTTATTGTATTTATTTCTTTTATTTAGAGTTGTTTGTCAATATTGAATTTTATCGAGGCTTGGTTTGTTGAGATTATCTGCTTTTAAAGATGAGACTAATTAATTA
Organism: Dreissena polymorpha; assembly: GCF_020536995.1. Taxonomy (NCBI): domain Eukaryota; kingdom Metazoa; phylum Mollusca; class Bivalvia; order Myida; family Dreissenidae; genus Dreissena; species Dreissena polymorpha. The sequence continues at coordinate 55,532,831 of NC_068362.1, forward strand.
TTATGTACACGGTAAAATGACTGATTATGAACTTGCTGCTTTATACTCACAATTGTGGTCAAACAAAGGTATTTTTTATCAGTACAATGATTGAATTTAAAATAAGATTAAATCGTCGGAGTTCCATAATTGTTTTCCCTGTCCTTTGATCGTTTGTCATTTGTGTTGATGTAGGTGTACGCTTGATTTTATCTACACCTGATCAAGTCCTGTGTAAAAGTCTATAAACGTACATCAATATAATGTGGACAGCGAATACTTTTTTCTGTTCTTTTACATTAAAAAAAAAATAGCTTTGTATAATTTTTTCAATTTTTTCCAAAAATTTTTATACTCACAATTGTGGTCAAACAAAGGTATTTTTATCAGTACAATGATTGAATTTAAAATAAGATTAAATCGTCGGAGTTCCATAATTGTTTTCCCTGTCCTTTGATCGTTTGTCATTTGTGTTGATGTAGGTGTACGCTTGATTTTATCTACACCTGATCAAGTCCTGTGTAAAAGTCTATAAACGTACATCAATATAATGTGGACAGCGAATACTTTTTTCTGTTTTTTTAACATTTAAAAAAAATTAGCTTTGTATAATTTTTTCCAAAAATGACCTCATTCGAATACTTGCAAACCAATTTGATTGTCAGTATAGATGAGGTATCCATGACGTTTACAAACCTTAGTTCCCGGAATGTATTTACTGTTTTGACAACTGATAATACAACAGGCAAAGGGGACAATTGTAAAAATTAAGTACATACCTAATATAACTCGTCTTGAACTCAGATTTATGGATGCATCCAAGAAGTGTTTAGTCACTAGGATTGGGTATTCGTTTGCATGGTTTGTAATAAAAAAAAGTCTAACCCGTGACCTTCCGATTTGCTAGCTGGACACCATATCCACCACACCACTGCGATCTCCGATTTTAATTTCCATTATAAAATACACATAACATATTATATTTATTTATCCGAGTTAAAAGCCGTGCAAGGCTATGACTATTGGTCGCATATTAGTATTTCCTATAAAACACTAGATGTTCAATACTGTGGTTTTACCTACCTTTTATTCTTTTTATAAATAAAATAATGTTCGAAGGTAAAACTTTAATCATATACTTGATATTATGTTACACTGCCCATATAAATCAAAACAACTATGAAATGCGTTTGGTACTTTAGAGCTTCTTTTAACAAATAGCAACGTTCAAGTAAGATTTAAACTCAGACGTGTGTTAGTTAAAGTTCACACTCATTTAGTTGTACTCGTGGAATGCAAAAGAAGTTTATCATTCCAAAGTAAACATGTAAAGACCGGCTTTCTCGTATTAGATATACATGATTGAAAGGACTGACCGTGATGGACCGTGATGGAATGCAATGTTTACAACCAGACAGAAATAACCAACGGATTGGTCTAAACAAACGCGAATAAAATATATAAACATATTTACATATAACTCAAATAACCGTATACATAATTAACCAAGACGAATCTATTAAGCACCGACTGATGTTTTAACCACATGTTTTTGCTAAAGAATTTCAATTATATCGAAGGTTATGGATTAACGAGCGCGATGTTTATTCTGAATATATAAACATACAATAGGCTAAGCTAGTTGTTGAACTTTAACCGGACTATGTCGAATAATTACATCTCCGAAAAGTATATTTTTGATAGGGTCTTATTTGTTTAAACTACATGGCGTAGTTGGCTGATGAAAGAAATACTAATTCTATATATTAATTGTACCTTAAATTCCGGTATAAGGGTGAGTTTAGTGAAAATATAACACATATGTTTGTTTAACAATTGGTCAATTGCATTCGCCTTTATACTTCATACTTTATTTGCATACATCTTCTGTAATGTAAATAATATTGTTTCATGCATATATCATACTGCGTTTTATTACTTTATAGCATTTTCAATGTTACTTACGTGAACAAAAACGAGTAAAGTTATTTGAATTTTGTCTGTGTTCAACAATAACGTTTTGTATGTTATATAATGTAAAATAATGCATTTCCAGCAGAAATATTATACGTTACACTGTAAGTAACTGATGGAGTATAGATTTACACCCTCAGTAATTTCATTAAAAACTGAGGATGATAATCCAATACAGCATCATTTACTAACTGTGTAACGCTTATATCTAAGCCGACTACTCGATTTCTCGGGATGGATGGAAATTACTCGGGGTGTATGCAAAATACAACATAGGCACTTGACCGCTCTGAGCCAATGGGATTAGGTCTTTTTGTAGCAGGTGAGTTATTATTAAATACGCTTTAGTTAATACTGTACTGCGCAATGCATTTTAGTATTAGTATACATATCGAAGGACATGGTCATTATTCGTCAGATCATTGTTATCGAACATTTGCAAAAGTCTGCTTGTCTGTTTATATATATATATCGTTCAGGGACGATAACGTAGCGATACTCCATAATACTTGCTAGACATATGTCTGTATTTTGAAAACAGAATGGCGTATATAAATATCTACGGCCAACTGTAGCTATGTTCTTAAAACCACATATGAGCTTTTAGTATGTTCTTGATATTTTGATTTATGGCGAACTAGTTGCAGGGAATATCAATTATATGTTATAATTATACGCCTTTTATCGACTGTATGACGCCGATGGTGATTGCAGGCGTACTTAAAATAAGGTATCGTGTTGTTTGATTTTATAAATGCATATGTGTTCATTGTTTTTATAAATACACTATTCGATTATTTATGATTATGCTAAAGAAATATGAAGTTACATTACGAAAAGACATCGATAGCCATCTACGCTTCGTTTAAATACTGGTGATATAATATTGCTATAGATAAAATACGTTCACTCATATACTATGTACTGTTTACGGTGATATTAATGACATTTACGGTAATATATACATGAGGTTGAAAAGTATATAGTCCATTGCACAAATACGAAATATTCACTACACAAGTATAAATATGTAATGAAAACTTTATTGCTCAAACGTGTATAATGTTATGTTACACGCCGCAAGTAAATAAACATATTATAGGAAAGGTATATTTGTAAAGCAATGTGTACAAAGCCTAGTAACAGCATGTTGTCTTTGACATCTCAAATCGAAACATGATACATGGAATTTTAAGTTTCCATTAGACTGGATTTCTTAGTGAAAGTGTTACATAAGGTCGCATACCTATCAGGTAAAATATTAATCCAAACATGGTAAAAAACTTATAATAATGAAACACACCGTAATTATATAGCAGGTAACCTATCGTTTCTTGTGCAAAACGAGCTGTTCTATATATGAAACCATAAAGTATATTGTATGTCTTTTTTGTTTCGCATTAAATGGACTCGTTAAAGAAATTTATATATTCATCATTGCGGTTTCAATATATATATATATATTGCAGTGTAAAAAATCCCGAAAGTTATATTGTGTATGCTTAAACACGTATACTATTGTCCTAACATCCAAGGCAGACATTACACCATTAACTTCAAAAATGTGTGTTATATTAGGCAAATATTCATAAAAATATATTACAACCGTGTTCGATATTTGAGTTTACATATACCTAATATTAATTCATTCTTGCACTGTGTGTTCTATTGTAGTAAGCAAGAATCAAATGTAGTAAATTAAATAAATGGGAACGATACGCAAATCGGAGATAAAGTTTGTGATTGAATGTTTGTTCGAATGTAAGGTAATTGTTCATAAAAATGTATTACCATCATTTTCGATATTACTTCTGATTAATGCTAATTAATTATTGTACTGTGTATTCTAGTGCGTATTTCAATTGCCCAGTTTTAAACCAAATAATGCGAGCCTGTTTGGTCATAAGAAAATATAGTCATCCGCATTTTGAAAACATCGTGTATTTTTAATACTAAGTCAAGGTACCTGGTAGCTGTCATAATTACAATAAACAGTAATATGGCAAAACAAGCAATACGCAATGACCTCGCACAATTTAGAAACCTTAGTGAATGATAGTTCACGTAAATCAATGGTGAGGAACCAATGGGCATTATTTGGCGTTCATATGTAATATCTATCGTAATAATATTGGCGGCAAACAGTGGACAAATCACGCAAAAACGTGACACAGTAGAATAGCAGATGTAGTATGTCTTTATCGGGACTGCCATCAACAGTTCACCTTTATATTTAACCTCGTTGCAAAACGTTTTCTTAAATATATATATATATAAATATACATTTCTATTGGTATAGTATTTCTGCATTCTTCATATGCTCTACAATAATGTCTGTACTATAATTCTAATGCAGCAGCTAGCACTAATAATATTTGTTTCATCGTAAAACACGACGACGGCAGCACGAGATATTTATCATAAAATTAGCGCAAATATATAAGCTATTTAGCAAATGGTTTCGTCGCGCAATGAATGACTTCAAAGTAATCCGGCGCGATAGATGATCAATGGTGAAAGACATAAATAGACAGTAATACATCGCAAGCTTCCGTAATACAAATAATGAAATGTTCGATATTATGAAAATACAGGAAAACCGATTGGACATATAAAAACCAATGCCGCAATAAATGCAGATTGCGCACACTATCTCATCGTTTCATCCGAAGAATGGAGAAAAGCTTTTGCACAGCTGGGTACCCTCGTTGATGCCTGGATATGTCTAAAGTTCTTCAATGTTTGATTTGTCCGATGTGCATGCATGTTGATATACACAATAAACACATGACACTTATCATTTCGGTTAATATGTTTTTGAAGTCGCTGATCGTCTACTGATACTGGAAAATGAAGGCTGGCTCTACATTTATAAATACTGGGTTTACCAATCTTATTACAGGGTGTGTTGTTTCATTTCCAACACATAATGAACTCATATTAAGAAATCAAAGAATACTAAAATAACTGTACTTTACTAAGCTAGAGGGCAAACCAAGTTGAGGAAAACATTACAGGCACATCAAACTTTGGAATACGATTATATGAGAAACAATCAATTATGTTCTAATACGCCTTGTTAAGTATCATATTATATTTTCATAAATAATCACCTAAAGAGTGCTTTTATAACTTTTCTTTGTTCCATATACGACCCAGTGACAAACTTGAAACCTAACATGATTGATGGAACATGATAACATCTCTTTGAATTTCCATAAATGCTCGCCGATTATGCTATGCAGGATTATGAATCCCGTTACCAATTAAGGCTTCAAAGACAATGCAATTCTAAACGGCGATTTACGTTTAATGACACATAATCATTGCGTTGATGCTAACGATCCAAGACCATCAAAGTAACTGCTATGTATGAGATCGAATATTAACAGGATCTGCATATTCCGTACGTGCATGTCAAGTGGTGATTTCATATGATAAAGATTTTAACTTTTGTTGACTTGTTTCCTGATTCCGTTTGATAAAGATTCAATTTGTTTACATCTTGACTAAGCTGATCCTCAGTTATGAAAATCTGTAAGACGAAAATAGTGTAAATGGCCATTTACACCTGTATGTTTTGATTTTAATGCTGGGCAAACGATAAGTTTTATCATGTTTTTATACCTGTTAAAAATTATTTGCTCTGTTATCGCCTTTTTGTGTTTATATCATGGTTTATGTATTTTCCTTTGTATTGTTATGGTTAAGAAGTAAATTCATGGTTTAATCGCATTCATTATTGTTGTGAACATTACATAAACACATGTAATACGTATGAACGTACGCTAGCAAGGTTGTCAAATTAAAACTATTGTATCGATGGACTTTTTTTAGTTTTCCAGTTACCTTCTTTGTGCTACATGTTCCGTAATGTGTTAAAGAGTAGTATTACCGAATGGATCCAAAACTACATTAATGTCTTGCCAACTCGTAATAGTACCTACATGCATGGATTATCTGCAATTGCTTGATATATATTTGAAAATGCAAATATATAAACATATTTGAAAAGGCTTATGAACATAATAAAACAAGCCAATGCTATATCGCACATCAGGAGAAACATTGAATTGAAGATTGAACGATGCAGTCGGGTTTCTATGCTTATAATTAACCGTGGAATGTACGACACATGACATTTTAAATAAAACTACTTGTATCATTACGTTTGGATTTTGTTATAATGACTATAAGACCAAACCGGTTTTCTCGAAAACGTTGTATCGATCAAAAAACGGTAAAATTATATTAGCATATCTTGTATAACATGTCTGAACTTCATTGCTTTGTACAATCACTATGTTGTATGATCATATACATGTATACATTGTATGTATTATATTGAATAAAAAAAAAGGTAAATAGTACATACTAAATAGCCGATCATGATTTAAAGTTGTATATACTGGCAATGAAGTAAATATGATATGTTTTATTGTTTTATGACAATACACGAAATTAACGAAATGAGTATTTGGTGGAAAATCAATATGTGATGAACCCTGATCTAATAAATCAAAAAGCAATTACTATATGCTTTAAATGTTACACATAATTAAAACATTTTATTAGAATGCTATATCAATGTGTTTATGTAACCTTGATCGACAAGTAATAATTAAAATTCGCAAACCATGTGTAATTAGATCGTAGAAATATATATATAAAACATGTCAACACAAACGAATACAACTGCATCGTAAAACGTAACTACTACGATGACCATAAATAATTTATTTACTACACGGTGCTATTAACGTCAGTCAATATTTATTGTATCCGGATTTATTGGGATAGTGTGATATAGTTTAAAACATATCATAATTTTTAATTTTAAACTTGATTACCACAAAATGTGTTTGTGAAAAGCATATTGCGTTCAAAATAAAATCGAAACACGCATTTAGGGCATGCCATATTCGGCAAACGTGCATTTCATTACAACATTAACTATTTTAATATATAAAACAATAATGCGCTGCTTACGTTTGGCATTTATGTTGATTTGAATATCGCGTAGTGCATATGGGCTATAAGCAATAAAATGTCCGTATAAATAATTGTTATGTTTTATTTCATATGCGGGAATACTATTTCCTATACTTCATATGTTGTGAAAAGCATGCTATTTGCATCGGCTTTTATGATTTTATTACGTTAATTAAATTGTTATATTCCTTTTTCAAAATATATATCATTTGAATAAATAACATGTTAACATCAAGATAGCGTAATTCATTCGACATTATGAAGGCCAATATAGAACCTTACGGTTTTACGAACTCGACATGTATCCGAATATACTCGAAAACCGTTGCCCTGTTTTAAACAGTATGTCTTAATTGTGTTTTGAACACGGTATCAGATTGTCTTGCGCTACATAACGAAACGATATGGTTTCGCGTGCAATATCGTTGACATTTTCATTGATGGTATAAGAGCAACGACTGAATCCGACATAGATAAATATAAGCCAGTAGTAAACAAACGATTTACTCTTGTGCTTGCTACACAACGTAAAAGCCATTTTTCGTTCATGAGATCTCTTACTATAACAACGATTCTAAAGAACTGATAAATAAGATTTTTCGCGATGTGGGACGATTAAATACGATGTTATGAGATAATCCCGATAAACAAAGCGAATAACAACCCAGTGCATTGTTAAACGGGGTCATTCAATTTGTTTGTACATAAGTAAACGTATTCGCTCGCAAATGTTCAGACACTATACACTGGCCTTGTGTTTGTATTTTTTTAGTGCGTGTAATTTCATGAGTGGTGGTGTTTATGATTTTTTTATCAATAAATTCGACTAAGCAAGTCAAATCAAAATGCTCAAATGCTTTAGGAATATATCTAGAAACTGTTAAAACCTGTAGATGCGAATACCGGTACTTTACTCGAGACACTCCACTCATAACAGAAGGAGAACAAAAAACGATTGCATAAAATATACATATTGCTACAATAACATCTTTGAGCACCACATTATTGGTCGTACAAAAAGATACAGCTTCTATAAAATTTCATTATGTTAAGTTTAAAAAATTTTGAAAGTGTTAATCCGCTGAAGCCAACATATAATTTGACTCTGTTCTACCCAATATATACGATGGTTTATGTCGTTATTGCATCCAGCTTTAAGAATGTGTCTTTAAAAGACGTCCAGTTTTTAACTTTGGTTCAACTTCCTGGGTACCGTCACTCGTCTTTGACCGTTTTTGTCTTGTCATTACTGTTTAATGTTGTATTTTTACTGTGTATACCACGTCACATGTATACATTTGTGCAGTGATCATTCATGTCCTTTGTGTATGTGTAGACCGGGTATATTGAAGATTACTATAAAAACACTGTCTCTTGCGCGATTCATTGAATAATCACTTAAGAGCTATGCGGAATAAAACATCAAAAACAAGCTTTTTCTGCAAAAAGCTATTAATGTGTAATCCGCGTCTACTCTCATCTATTTCAACAATAGTGTACATCAAATGTATAATCCGCAATTGGCGCGACGTTGCGAGGCTATTATGCCGGATATTCATTTCAAGGGCGATCAGCTGTGGTTTGAACCAGGCTATGTTAATCGGTGTCATCTTAAAGAATTATGGCCTTAAATGGTGTAAAGGGTGATGTTCAAGGCGATCAGCTTTGGTTTGAACCAGACTGTGTTAATCGGTGTCATCTAAAAGAATAATGGCTTAAATGGTGTAAAGGGTGATGCGGTTCCTGGGACAGTCGTTTCGCAAGAAAACGTCTCTGTTAGTCATTTCATCAGCGTAATGCAGAAGGTAAAGATGACATTGTTTCCACGTTGAATTGCAATACTGAACGGACCGCCGAAATCCGAGAAGTAAGACACACGGATACATTTTTCAACAGACGCATTTACCAATATAATTACCAATGAAACATAGAGGGCTTAACTTATAAAATAACAAAAGTAACACACTTGCATGACACATGCTTTTACTTAAAAAGACGTGATTTAAATGAAATGCACATATTCAGATCTGGTTTGAACAGCATTACTTTTTTCTTAATTCACGTTTTATATAGACATTCGAAAATTGTTTTTTTAATGGAAGTGGTTGTATTGATTTTTCAGATGACAGACTTAGCAACAAATATATAACATTAACATTTCAATTAAGCATGACCTTGCGTAAATAAATACAAAACATACCTCTGATAAAACATAGACTTCTTTATTAATTTCATTAACCAACTGATTTGAATATTGTTTAAAATTCATAAACAATATAATTATATATATATATATATATATATATATATATATATATATATACATATATATATATATAACTGTTAAACGTGTGTGCATTCCTCTTTAAAACAGAACTTGCTAAACTTTACCAAGTAAGTGGTTTCATCTTTACATATCGTATAATAACAGACAAATATGCCCTGGACAAAATTTCAGCATGACCATTCACACGAATAACGCATATACATTATTAAGCATGACATGTGATTCATGAACTCCGTCCATCTCTAAATTGATATACATTCCTGTAAGGATCCGAGTCGATTACTCTTTTTTTCTTGACATTATTAAACAACACAAATATTAACAAATGGAAACAACTGTAAAGCAATGGAGAAAAGAGTTATGTTTCTTGTAAACCACAAATCTTCTTAATAAGATGTACCGGTCATTATATTTTAAGTTCATAACTTTGTATAGTTTTCAAGACATGCTCCGCATAAATCTTGAGCATATTACTTTACTCAAGAAACTAATTTTTAAAGTATTTGATACATGTGTATGGTTAATTTGCACTTAACGTTAACGCAACTAATTATGACTATGTGCGAAATTTTAAGTTGATACGTTTAATATTCGCCCCGGATGAGAAATCAGATGTGGCAAATTGAAAGCATGAAAATCGTATACCTCGAAAAAATGCATCGTGCGAACGGTATATTTATCGCTAAATATGCACTTATTATAGTTATGTGCACGTTATATTAAATCCTTAAAATGGTTATTTTAATAGGATTCGAAAGCTGACATTATTTGTAGGTCGAAGTAGGTAATGCGGAGCATCAGAAACCAGTAATGCAAATTGTATAAGAGATCTATTTAACTGCATATAAACCCCATGTGAAACGAATATGTTTGAATCGTCAGTTGAATATTGCAGATGCATTCCACTATGCTATATATGCAGTGATATACAGATGGTATTACATTAGTATAAACATGAATTTAGTTTTTACCTTACAATGTTATTAAAATCAAATGGCGAGCACAATGTTATGCCCCCAATGATTAACGATATGTTTACTCATGACTAGGTTAACTTTATAGTTATCAAAATGCCACATGCAGTCAAACACGGAAAGTCTTCTGCATTAGGACCGTGCGCCGTCGTGCCATCTTTCCCAGGGGTTTCGCTCATGTTGATAAGAATTTTGGTTGCTTATTGCCACCTATTTGGAACCCGAAGATATTTACTTTTCCGAGCGTCATGCAATACGATGAAATACATCTACCTGCTGCGCTATGATATATATGTACCGGTACTTACACTGAATAGATGCAAAAGTGTAGTTGCGACACTGCACGAGGTCAGAAACGGCCATATAGATATTCTAAGTGCAGTTTCTTTACTGTAAAATAATTACATGAATTACTACCTATAAACATATTGGTATTCGTGTTATCAATGCTTAAAAAAAACAACAGGCGAAATATTGGAATAAACAATTATATATTACTTATATGCGTAGGCTAACAATTAATTAAGTTGTAATTAAAATAACAACATTGAGAGCGTAAGTGATGTGGGTCTCCATCGCTCTAAGTGCATGCAACTTCTCTTCTACTGTTACAGCGCCAATAATTTTATTGCAAAATTGCTCGCATATGCCGCAAACGTCATCTTTCGGTTTTGCAAGTATAATTTACGGAACGCAATATAACCAGATGCTTTTGAAAGCAAAATTTCAACACACCGTACATATCTTTCTTCACAAGCTGCGCTATATTGCGAACATAATATCAACTATGTAATGGTTGATGTAAGTTTGACGATTAGATTGTTCTTTTTTTCTCCTAGGGGCAGCTTTGCATGGCAGATCAAATGGCATCGGATAAGTTCATGATGCACTGAACAACCCAATTACCATAATAAAACGATAGTGCGTTCTTAGTTTTTTTACCTCTGCTTCCGCACATAACAACTTTGAGTTTTTGTCTGCTTCAGTGCATTATTGCATAAGTAAACAACAGCCGAACACGCTTTTAAAACATTAGTTGTAAATTGTGTGCGTTCGTGGGAGCGTTTTTTCCTCTTCTTCGTGATAGAAGACGTATTAAAACAACTGCTTATAATTCCAAAAAGTAGCTTTTCTTTATCATTCTTAGTCTTATCTCGCGCATTTCTTATATGGACGGATAAACCGAATCTGGTTTGAACTTGTTTTCGCAATGTCTGACAAATTCGAAACCATTTATGAATTAATCGACAGCTTACACTCATACTCAACCCGTTCATGTTCGCTAGCGCTGTTTGTGTTGAACTACTACTAATAGCACACTGAGAAATTTTCAATATAAATACATCCAGAGAATTGTAGTTACAAATAAATATCTTTTAAAGTGCAACCTATCCAATAGAACACCTTTTCTGGGAGTGTAAACATATTCAATCTCTATGGAATCAATTGACAACCTTTCTAGAGAAACAACAATTAAATGTTAAACTATCTCTCTTTGACATCAGTTTAGGGGTTAATACCTTCAAAATACAAGAGGTTGGTAACGCTGTGAATTATATTAATGAAATATTTTATATTCAGCATGAAATACAGAAAACAAATACCTACAATGAACGGTTTTATATATATTTTTCAACTGAAGATTCAAATTGAAAAAGAAATAGCCCTAAACAATGATACCCTTCATATATTTGAACAAAAATGGAATCCCTTTAATCTTTCATAACAAGTCCAGTATGCTTTCTACCCACTTCATACAACTTATCCTTATTCATAATTTTGTATTTCCTTTTCTATTGAATCTTTTCTTTTGTTTCTTTTCTTTTGTAAAGAATACATTAGTATATCTTGTATAACATGTTTGAACATTATTGTTAAATTATTGTTACATGGTATCAAACTGTTTTATGATATACATTGTATGTCTTGTATTTAATTAAAAAAAAGTTTACTACATGCCGATAGAACATTCGATAGAAATATGTTTTTGGTTAAAATTTCATCTAAGGTATTATTGTCGATATTACATCCAAACAGTAAGGAGTCACCATATGTTTTAAGAATTTTCTGGTTGAATAATTTTCATTTACTCGTATTGGTATTATATAAATATATTTTAACCCAACTGCATTTGATTGCATTCAGGAATGAATCTATATCCGTCAGTCTGATACCTCCATATTCTACTGATTGAATTAATTGAGTTCGCTTAATCTTATCAGGTTTACCGTCCCATATGAAATTAAATATTTCTGATTTTATATCTTTAATTATATCATTTGGTGGGTTTCGGAGAGCTGTTAGTGTAGAAATTAATTTAGGGAGTGCAAACGTTTGTAAAGATAATTCCTAACGTTGTTGCTATATCTGATGTCCAGTTGTATTTCATTTCGTTTTTAAGATGAATATTGCTTTGTTTAAATTTACCTACTCGTAGCACAGTGCATTTACTTTTGTTTAGTTTAAGACCCGATACCATTCCAAAAAGGGTTAGCGATTCTATAAGATTATTGAATGAGTCACTACTGTCATTTAAAAAATACATTTGCATCGTCAACAAATAGGGACTGTTTAATTTCTTCGTTAAGTTCTAGCGATATTCTTTTTATACGTTTATTTGATTGGATATAGTGTGATAGATACTCGATGCATATAATTAATAGCGAGGATGAAAGTGGACCTCCTTGTCTTACTCCTCGTTAAAATTGTTTGAGAAAAAGCCATTGTTGATTATTATACTGTTAACATCAGTATGAAATAGATTAACCAACTTAATTAGACTTTCACCAAAATTCATATTTTCTAAACAGGAAAACATAAACGAATGGTCTAGTGAATCGAAAGCCTTTTCGAAGTCTGCAAAGAAAATGAGACCAGAATTTTTTGGTTGGTTGAAATAATGTATGCATTCTTGTATCAGACGTACGTTTTCACCGATTTAACGTCCTTTAATGAAACCAGATTGAGATCTTGAAATGTTTGATGGTAATATTTTTTAAATTCTGTTTGATATACTTTTAGTTGCAATTTTATAATCATTGTTCAGTAAACTAATCGGGCGCCAGTTTCATAAGAATTCCACGTTTTTTTCCAGGAATGATTGGTATTATGCATTTGTTTTGAAACGTGGTTAAGTTTTCGTTGTTAAATGAATAGTTAAGTGAATTAACTAAATGTATTTTAATATCATGCCATAATATTTTATAAAATTCGATTGTAATACCAGCAGATCCTGGACTTTTGTTATTTTGCATTTGTTTTAGTGCTAATCCACATTCATATTCATGAAGTAATCTGTTGCACAGTAGTTTTTCTTTTTGATTTAAAGCATGATGTGTGTTTTTAAAAAGGGTGTTATTTTTAACATTTTTTCGTTTATAAAGGGTTTCGAAAAATAAACGTTGTTCTTCTAGTATTTGAGATCTGTTTGTTATATCTTCGCCATTGACTAATACTTTGTTTACAGTTATGTGTTCACTTCTACGTTTTTCGATGTTTGAGAAGTATGTTGTGTTTTGTTCATTGTGCTCAACATGCTGTGCACGTGCTCGTAGTATTATTCCATTGAGATGTGTATGGTAAATTCCTTCTAATACTTGTTTTTTTTATGTTATTTTATTTTCAATGACTTTGGTATCGTATGTGTTTGTTTCATGTAATTGTTGTTCAAGTGTTTCAAAGATTTTGATGGTTTCCGTTTCAAGTTTTGTGTGTTTCTTTTTGTTTAAATGTTGTGTATCTAATTATTGTGTTACGTATGTTTCCTTTATTTACTTTCAATAAGGTGTAGGGTTCGCATCTTTATTACTTTGAACTTTATTGAATATTTCTTGTCTTATTTGCGTTTGATATTGTGTATCTTATAAGATGTTGTTATTAATTTTAAAGTATCCTAGGCCTCTTTCATGTCGTATTTTGTGTAAGTTCAGTTAGAGAGTGGTCAGTCATAAATCCTGGTTTTATGCTACATGTGTCAATAATAATGCAAAGCGACTCAGATATTAAACAATGGTTTTATCAATAAAATATTGTTGGTTTTATGTTTGAGTGTCAGGTGAATTTGCTTTCGTTTGGATATACTGTACGCCAGATATCTATCATATTGCAGTTTTCAATTATGTTATTTAAGATGTTTGTATTAGTAGGATGAGTATAAAGGTTTCCCTTTTTTATCTAATAATGGGTTAAGACTAGTATTGAAATTACCACCGACTATAATGTTTTTATCTTGGTTAATAATTATAAACGATTGTAATGTTTCGAAAAATGTGGAATCATCTATGTTAGGTCCGTAAACATTGATTAACGTTAATTGTGTTTCGTGTAGTTTGATATCTATACTTGCTTGTCTGCCAATTATTATTTCGTTAAAGTTATCGACTGTGAACCCTATATTATTTTTTATCAGAGAGGCAATGCCTTGTTTATTAGTATGTTGTCCATTGAGGTAGATGTCTCCGTCCCATTCATATTTTAAGGTTTGTGCTAAAGTTTGTGTCAAGTGACTTTCTTGGAACAGGCATATACTATATTTTATTTCGTCTAACCATTTGAAGATTTTTATGCGTTTGTCTTTATTGTTAAGCCCTTTTACATTCAAAGTATATAATTTAATCATTTAAAGAGGTGGAGGGTGATGTAAATGGTAATTTGTGTGTGCTTGTCCACTTAGTTTCTATTTTAAAACAAGTCCAGTTGGTTTCTTTTATAAGACATAAGATGTCCATACATACAAACAAAAATAGAAAACAAAAAATATTAATACAAAAAGATGACTATTCTATAGAAATGAAGGAGTGAAAGCAAATAATCACAAAATCGAGAAAAAACACAATAAACGACTGGTCACCACACGGAAAAACATTATAAACAAAGAAAAACATACAAGTAAAAAGACAATAAGTGTAATTGCAGCTTGGCTAAACATTACAAAGATATACATCTGCCATCAGTAAACAGTTATTTTTTTAATTATCTTCCGGAAAGTTATGTTTAAATAAAGTATTTTTCGTAGTATTTTTAAGAGCAGATATCAATCAATATATTGTTATTTAAATTTATTAAGTTTATTTTTTTTAAATAACAAAATATATTAGTTTTATGTTGTCTCATTCGACGCATTTTTAAATGCAGAAATATATTAATATAAAGTTATAAAGAAATGAATAGCTTTGCTTTATTTATATATAAACAAACACACTTAATTAACCACTTTTAGAATTCTTATGGAAGATTATTGTTATTTTTATGTGATCATAAGTTCATAACAATAACGTATAATTGCCATAGACTATTTACAAATGTATACATGTAATAGTAGCATTACCCCAAAATCGATTACAGTGGTTATGCGACTGTTTGTTTAAGTTATGTACACGTAAGTAGGCAACAAGAGATGCCAATCTGAAGCAGTAACAAACAAGTTTTTTCCAGATATTTTCAGATTTAACATGGAAAAATACAAATAAGTTTCATACACATGGATCAAAGCCTTAACAAGTTAATGACAACCTCTATTTAGGATTAATATCTGTAATTGAAGTACACATGCTTTATCAGGAGATTACTTAAACAGTTTTGCTTATGTTTCATAAACTCATTACATAAACATTGCTAAGGTATAAGTAAGATATGCCAGTTACTGTAATAAACAGTATTATAAATAGTTTTTTTAAATCAATAACTCAAAATGCAGAAGTGACAATTTTTATTTCCTTTGCATGTCCACATCAAACCTTATACTGGACACATTTTAATTTGGATCATTAAATGAAAATAATTGTTTGTTTGTCTAAATGTCATAATGTTAACACATAAGTTAGTGTTTTGTAAAATAAATATAGTTATATAATCAATTATATATGCATACGTTAGTATTTTGTAGAATAGATATAGTTATATAATCAACTATTCATACAAGTGAAAACTAGAGTTTAACAAACATGTTAATTTTTAAACAAAAATACACTTATATAATCACCTTCATTCCTTTTTTATTTGTAGTATCAGTATTATTTTATCGGCATGTAGGAGAGGTTCATATTTAACAAGCATGTTATTTTTTCTAATAATTTTGTTACTGATCCAATGAGAAACAATAATACTTACAAACACAGTGATATTGAATCAGACAGTGTAATTGTATTTTACATCCAAATTTCACTCAACACTTAAACAAAAACTTCATATGAAAGCGAAAATGAAGTGAGAGTAAATATATTCATGAAGTGCTGCTACTTATAGTGTTAAATGAAAAATAAAAGAATAATTTGTTGTCCTCCACTGTTTACACCTTCATACAAAAACAGAACAATACAGCTTGAGAATGTTAATGAAGACAAACAGATAATCTTTAGTTCAGTACTTCTTATACCTTCAACAATATTTAAATGTATTTATAATTTATTTAACATTCACAGATTAGAAGGAAAAAGCATGTAATGAAGGTATCTTAGTGGATACATTATCTAGCAATTTGTGACACTGAATGACCAGGTATTGAATTAAAATTAACAATAAGACGTTTTTTTATATGTTAGAATATGTATAAAGACCATTGTTGCTATTTAAGATACTTTATACTGTTCATGTAACATGCATACATTGATGTATCAATATAAAATCGTACCGCTACCATGCATATAAAACACCGGATATTATGGCCCTATGGGTTCCTTTGTGGGCAAACCGGCGAAAAAAACACATTCAAAAAACGATATGTCAATTTAAAATTACTTCCCTTTAGTTTATTTTCTTCACTTGGAAGTGGTGTTCCCTAAAGAGTTATAAAAATCATTTAAAACAACACAACAATATGAAAAAGAAATTCCGAAAACACGTTTAATTCCCTTAACCGAGTCGTTTGATAAATGTATAAGGTGTGACTTCTATTCTTTTTACAAAAGAGTATTTTCGTGTAAAATGTTAACAAACAAAACGAAGTTACCAATGTTCACATACATTCAAACGACTGCGACTTTGTGTTAAAAAGCTTCATCAATATAATTGTGTTTACGACTTTATGATTTGAGAAAATGATATAGGCGATATAGATCTAGATGATATAAAATTCAGTTTCACATCAACTAAGTATTCCCCCCTCCCCTTATATTTTTTTTATAAAATATATACAGCACATATGTCTTCTTGTGTTTAATAAAAATGGTTGTAGTCTTACCTTTAATGAGCTCTAGGCAAACGTATGACACCTTTCATAAAGTTGAAGGTGACACTGATTTTAGTAAAATACGGTTAAATTAGACATACGTGTACATATATGCATCTTACTAATGACGAAAGGTAACGTGCATTTGAATATAACCTGATATTGTATAATGAATACATCAAATAATATTTAAGATTGTATACCTGATCATGCATGTCGTAATCGGTTTGTAAGCATATAGTGCCAGCACCATTGTTCGGAAAACAAAAATAAACACATATGTTAATTGCGATGGCATTACCCATGCCATTTCTTTAAAAGAAATGAAATATCTAACTGCAAAATTGAAATATTTTACATTAGGTACACATTGAAATGTTATTTAAGTCAAATATATACCAATTCAATTGCATTGCAAAGTCTTCTTTCTCTCCAAACGTCAAACCAAATTCCATGAAATGCTGAGTCGCTGCGAGGTGATAGGTTTCTTGTCGGAAACTCATGTCTCCCGGGAGACCAGTTACTGTCTGGCATGGACAGTGTAAATCATTGTTATCTTGAAGAATGATCGCCTTAAATGGTGGCGAGGATGATACGGTTCCCAGGATAGGCGTATGTCTGGAAAACATATCGATAATTTATTTTACAGCGTAACGATGGAGGTGTTAATTTAATGTGTCGAACATGTGATTGAGATACTATATAGCAAGAGGCAAGTGCAAAAACGTTTTAAATGTTTAATCGCACTCCAGATACTACCGGGGTTGATTAAAATGACATTTCACATGGGATAATTATGTTTTATAAGAAGCAACTTTCTATTAGTATTTTCCTGACAATGCTGAGAGAATGATCAATCGCGGTTAATTGTCAATGTAAATTGTTCGGAAAGGTAATAATACAAGATCGTTCAAGAATAGGGTTATTCCTAATCAATTCAAGTACAATCCTTAACTGGTGATGTTTGTTCATACAACACAATAAAGTCTGCAATATACAGCACTAGGAAAACACACAAAACTTAGAACGTTGGATAAGTAGTATATATACAGCTGGACAAAGCAGATGAAAAACTGGTACTATTTTAAAAATGAAATATTAATTATATGTATCGGAACATACCTAACGGTGATTTAGTTAAAATCTACCACCAAGTAGTCTCATCTTCCAAACATTAATTAAGATAATCGAGATGCAGTTTATAAAAACACAACCTTGCGGGTGTGCATGATTCACTGACATGTCATTCTCTATTTTTGCACTGTTTGTACAGGATTTTTTATGGAAAACGAACACGTATGGTTCAATATATGTTTCAACAAAACAAAATCGTTATGGTGATATATTTTTAATCCCTCAAATTAAATCCATAATTGTCCGCCAATAATGAACGTAATATCAAAAGATATAATTGTATATAAAGCTATTGAAAATGTTTATCAGGCTGATTGTGTAAGAGTATTTATGTTTTCCGAATAGTGAAAGTGTGCCCTTAAAGTGTCTCCGAAATGATTATCACGCTCATGATAGAGTTTGTCACAAAGTTTTCTCTTAAATATGAATTGGGTTGTCTATGGATTGATCAATTCACCATAATCATCGAGTGTGTACTGATTGGTCACCCTGTTTTACAAAATTATCTCTATTTCTCCGAATCTCAGTAACCTTCCATTTAATACCTTGTATAGTGTCAAATATATAGCAGGTTACCGTTAAATATGTGCATGTTTAAAAGCGGATGTGTTTGTGTTCTCATCACTTGAAGACATTGCTTTATTTGCTCATCTTTATACTTAAAACGGGTTTTTAGCTCAACCTGATATCCGTTTAAAAATGTTTAATAATCTACAAAATATAGGTTCCCATTATTAAATATTTACTCGTACAGATAAAACAAACAGCGTACTTTTGTCAGCGTATCGCCTACATAATATAACTTTCATTATATTACTTATGATGTTTGCTACCACTTTAAGAACAAGTGCGGTTAATGAGCTTTTGTCATACACATTAATCTCATCCTTCGATATTTACACTGTGGACCATCTAGAAGTCAACATTTTGTCCGTGATTACATTCGGCATCAACAGGTCTTCTTAAAATTTCAGGGCAGAGATGGAAATGTTCGACCCTCGTGTTTTGCTCTGTATTCTTACTCAACAAGTTTCCCATCAAATTAGTGACTCCATAGATAAGTATTAACCGCATACCTGTAATACTTATATTACATCATAGACGTTCAAAATAAAACTGTGCTTATTGGCGTCGCTCTGGAGAGCGGCGACTAGTATGTAATGCATTTTTTTTCGCTTATGGGAGGAGCAGTTACGGAGCGATGTTTATATTTTTGTGTTAAGAATATCTTGCATAGTGGTGATTTTTTGTGTAAATTTGTGTAAATAAGTACTGCATTTGTGCCTATTACATTTATTACAACATTTATTGCCAATAATGCAAAGCTAATTGTTTTAATTAATAACAGATCCACAACTGATCACAGTGGAAAGGTCACAGGACTGGGCAACTACGCGAAACTTTCTGGTTTTGTATAAAAACAAAACATAATCAAAATATATTTATTTTGTGTGTTGTCTAATTTGCTTATTTAGTGGATAATCAATGTTGTACGATATTTGACGACCTATCGCGCAAGCAAGTTTATTGGAATGCGTAGTGGTACGAAAACGTACAATGTATTAGTGTATTAATAGACATATAATAACGATCGCTATACAAAACTTCACCAAATAGCAGTACATAAATGATGTCAGCCGGAATAGCTCAGTTGGGAGAGACTGAAGTTGTTTACGCAACAATCATCTAAAGGCCCCCGGTTCAATCCCGGGTTCCGGCACGAACGGAACAGTTCGGCGGCTGACAATTGTTTTTCAGTCAGGTTAATAAATATATTAAAGCTTTATTTTATGTAGACATTTTAAAATCCATTTTACAACAATTGGACATTTTTATTTAAATTAATGGATGCCGCGTGGTGACAACGTTAATTAAAATTTCTTACACACTAAAATATCTTATAAAAATACACGTGTGTTTATATTAACAAATAAATGCAAAAACCACATCTATTATACATGTATTTTCTTGCGATAAAGGAAGCAGCCGCTTATTAAGAAGGAGCTGTGTCCCAGCAACCCGTGTCCATAAAGTCAAGCACTCCCCGGAGTTTTTTTTAAGGACCACATATAAAGCGCGAAGCGCGACACGTATTACTATCCAGGTGGTATGGGCCCTTTAGCATTATCCGACTATTACGTCCATAGTTATCTTCCTTAGAATTTGAGAAATTTTGAAATCGTTGTTCGATGTCCAAAATTTTCATCCGATTGTTCCAAAACTTGCACAGGTTTTGTTTATCAATGAGGACCCAACCCAAACTCTATATGAGCAATATCGGACCATAATTACAGAATTATGTCTCTTTGAATTTCAAACTAAAAGTGAAAACATGCTTAGTTAGGTGATTATGTTAACATTTTTCATCAGATTCTTTCCAAACTTACAGTGTCTTCATATCAATGAGCATTTTTACCTCATTTAAAATGAGAAACATCGGGACAATAAGTCCAGATTTTTTTCTTATAAAATTTGACAAAATAAACAATTTCCACTTGTTTAAAAGATTTCACAACCTTCGTCGGAATCTTTCTAAACTTGTTAAGTGTTTTATATCAGTATTACTCGAACCCTATTGGAAATGATGAATATCGGAGCAATAAATCTATTACGATCTTTTACTGAATTTCAAAGTATTGTGAAATGCAGCTTCTTCATGCAATTTAAAGTTTTCATCATTATTTTTTTTCAAACTTTTACAGTGTTTTCATATCAATGAGTACTCAACCCCTATCGTAAATGAGCAACGTAAGCATAAGTTCAGAATCATCTCCCCTTGAAGTTGAGAAAAATATGAAATAACGCTTACAAGATAAAGCAGATTTTTTTAAAACCTACACAGTTCTGTTCCATTAATGAAAAACTGCACACGGATGCCAGTAAAATAAAGAAAACCAATGTTAATTAAAATGAACTATGAAATATTTGGGGGTTACAACACAAAATCATAAATAATGGTTACTTGGGGGTTATAACACAAAATTATAGATAATGGTTTTACCAGTATCTTTTTCTATTTTGTTTAATACAATCGGACAATATATTATTATTTCCAGTAGAAACAAAACCGTTCCATGTAACTTCATTGAGTGCCTTTTACACTAAAATTCCCGACGCCCTTTGATGCTTTGCATCAATACTTATCGTGTACAGTACTTAATACGCGATAATAAACTGCAAAACATACATTTTGAAGCTTACGTCAAGATAACATGTTAAACCTGTAAACATAATGCATTCACGCAAATTTAGACAATTCCTTTAGGATGAGCGCCCCAATCATAAATCATGAGATTTCATTATGCTGGTAATAAAACATGTATTTTCTGCAACAGTGTGCGACTCTATGAAATATTGGTACATTTAAATGTATTGCATGTCTTTTATGAATATTATTCAATATGCATGTTTATAGTGTTTTTACATAATAGTTCGTATCTCACGCGAATCCTACGGATAACATTTAGGCAAAAGCAATTAAAAAAGCAGAACCAATAATTATAACTTCAAAACAATTAGTTTTCTTGCAAATACTAATAGGGTGTAACTTATTGAGTAAACAGTAGAGGATGAGATATCAATTTGGCAAAACACACTATTGTCGACACTGTTCACGGATATTGTAAGTATTATACGTTATGCGCTTTTGCAGGATATACAGTCGAAATCGGTTATAAACACTTCCAATGACTGGCTCAATACACGAAACTTCAAGCAATGTAAGTAATCTTGTTTGTCGAATGCAGCCCCTAAAGTTGTAATCAGAAAGGCATTTGTATAATCTGTTGGCATGAAAACCTACACGTTGCTCATCATTGCATAAACTATATTGATCTAAAACTTAGGTCATGAATAATTATTTGGCTATATTATTTGGCATTATGCTGTTTGTTGGTTATTATATTTAAAAATGTTAGGTGTTCTCATGTGACTGTTGGTATTGTACAACTCATCGGGTTACGTTATGCAGAACATGGCAATGTTTTAGAGACATAAAACTTGAATGACATTATAAGGATACTATGTGTTAATCCACAGTTGTATTTTATTCAAGTCTATTTATACCTTGCCTATACAATTATATAGAAAAATCAAAACAACAGCAACACTGCATATGTAATGATACTTAACAATTGGATAACCGACATAGAACGTTGGAGGCAAATTGTTTAGTTATCATCAAAACCCATTGAGGCGAAAGCCTTACTCCACACATATCACAGATAAATAGCAAATATTATAACGTGAAAATAAAAATTGCATCCTAGCATCACTTTGTAACTAAAAAGCAAGACTAGATAATAAAGATTCGATCAGATTCCGATTTAATTTCAGAATGTTTGAGATACACATGCCATAGAAAACATTTTGAAGAAAGATGACAACGAATAAATATAGTGAACAAATATATTGAAACATGTGGATGCACATCACAATATGTAAAAAGAACAACTTTAATTGTATATATTTTATATCGCGCTAGATAATACATGTATAAAATCCTTAATAGCTATACTATAACTAAAAACCTACATGAAACTTATATTTGAATAATATGATCATGCGCAATTAATCATCAAATTATAAGAAATCTTATTGGACAAAAGCGTAAAGTTCTCTATTATTAATCACACTGTTAATGCAAAATCTACTCTATTGGCCAACATGTAACAAATTAAGTATTTTCAAACGACAAATTATTACAATACTAACGCTTTATGTATGTTATGTATGGCGATTGCATCGCCCTTTCATACGAGGATACTTTGCTAAAAATGTAACTGTTGCGATGGTACTTGAAAAAAGGGTAAAGTACAAGAAAGCAGAAGAAAGCGAATGTTTATTGGATAAATATAAAGTAATTTATTCAGAATTAATACAATATTGGAATGTTTAATAAATCCATACTGTTATAAGCATTCATATATTTCGGCTTATCAAATTCATCAGATTATTATATACAGCACAACATAACATATACAGCTTTTAAATACCACGATATTTCAC
This sequence comes from Dreissena polymorpha, assembly GCF_020536995.1. Lineage (NCBI taxonomy): Eukaryota > Metazoa > Mollusca > Bivalvia > Myida > Dreissenidae > Dreissena > Dreissena polymorpha. The sequence continues at coordinate 55,556,343 of NC_068362.1, forward strand.
ACAAACACAGGATAGATAACATGCGCTGTTCAGTTTATCCAAGCAAAATGAGAGTTATATTGGTTTATTTTGCGACATACGCAATGGAAATATTTCCAGAACTTCTCCAGAGTTTTCTGAACAATCTTGATAGAGAGAAAGTGTGAAGTTATAAAACAGAACACAAATTCCGCTAGCATTCTCTGAAAAACGTCCATCAATTCAACGGGTCCAGCTGATAAACGCCATGTTTTCCTTTTTAACAAATGGCTGCCTTTACAAGATAAAGCAGCAACATACGTTCGGTTGTTTTTTTAGTGTGCAGAAAAACACCCAAGAGGTGTTCGTTGAATTCGTTTCTCTGGAATTAACGTAATACTTGTTTTCATTAGAACTTCACTATTTTTTACTGAAGAGAACCTTTAACTCTTACGCTAACTCTTCAGCGAAGAACATGTGAGCGCGGTCAAAACACATGTGTTCAATATCAATATGAACCTAATATTGCACAAAAATAGTAGAAATATGTATGTCTTTAAGAAGCCATATTCGTTACTTGTTTCCTTTATGCCATGATATGGCTTGAGGATTTGAACGCCGTACGATGCCTAATTGAAGAAGACTAATGTCCTGTGAATTATAACTTCCCTCAACACAATGATTGTACTATTCGTTTAAGCTTAAATAAAAAGTGTTTTATTGTATGCTTTCCGGCGGTTTAAAGAGAAATACCAGTGAAATAAAACTGGTATTTCACTGTTTTAAACAGTGAAAAATAACAGTAAAAAATACCGATATTGTTCACTGTTTTATTGTGAAATGACGTCATTTTTTCAACGAAACGACCTTATAAATCCAGCGATATGATCTAGTTAAACTCTTTAACAGTGTAAATAAACGGTGAAAAAAGCATAAAATAAATAGAAAATTTGTTGGATTCAATGGAATATCGATTTTAATTCACTCGTAAAAATATTAAATTATATGATCGCTCGCGAAATAAAATCGATATTCCGCCGAATCCATCAAATGTCCTCTATGTTATTGTCTGTAGGGGATTTAGCATGGTGAGATATACGTTGACGGGACACTGCAAGTATTAAATGCATCTGTTCTTGTATTATATTGATGCATTTATTCGCAAATAACATATATATAACGTTTTGAAAGTAAGAACCATGCATTTGTCTACACAGACTCGTCGTGTTGACGTTTGACTCATGGATTTAATTAGCCGGCACGTGACCACGACATATGTAACACACGGAATTCGTACTTCGTTCCTTGAACATTGTCATCAACATAAATGTTTTGTTTCGGATAAATTAAAAGACGATGAGTACTATCTGTGAGCAATCAGAAATACAGATATGAAAACGCCGGTTTTATAAACCATATTCATCAGATACTGTCGTATTCTAAGATTGTTGTACAGTAATATTAACTTGGTGCAAAATGATCGAGAAAGTATTTGATGTTTATTAACGAAACCAAATTCATACGTTGATACACATTATTACTATTACGTTATTATCTTGTTAAAACGTATAATAGTCTCAGATAATAATCAAAGTTGTCTGATTTTAATGATCCGAATCAAATCTAATTTGAAATAAATTAAGTTAAATTTATTTTATCATTCATAATAAGAAAAAACTGCTGCGATCTAAAACATTAATTAAGTTGAACATATCGCAAAACTAAAACATCCTCGGAATAATTCAGTAATATAATGGTAAAAGTATGGTATATAACCAGCTGATTGTTTTTATTATGGAGTAAATATATAATTATTTAATGTCGGTTATTCCTTTCTGATATATCTTGTTACAATGTTAGCTAATAATGTTTGTGCTCTATGCGTTGTTCGTAAACTAACAATCATTTTTTCATCTTTAAACGTATGTTTGCACAATATAAAAAATATGTAACTAAGTTTTTCAGGGACCAAGTGAGCAATATGAATACGATAAAATACATGTTTACTTACACAAATTCGGTAAGTTTGAATAATTTCCACATAAACGTTAGGTTATTTCCCATTTGCAATCGCGCTATGTATGTTCCCACTTGAGCAAATTATGCCACGCTTATTCACCGAGGGAACACACATGTCCTGTATGTGGCCTCGATGTACAGCATATTACAAAACGCAGTGAATGCATGGCTTCAAAATGCAACAACTTGCTGATGAATCCAGTAACCTGCTTTTATTGTTTCTTCTGCAGAGGTGTATACATCATGTCTAGTGATGCTGGGAAATACCCAGCGGGCCTATTATTCCTGATTTAAGAATGGTAAACATCACACATATCGATGGTCCAAATATAAATTGCCGAACCTACATTTTTGACCTTTCGCGATTTTGATACTGTGCAAAGCGGACAATCGATGCGCATATACTCCCAAAATAATGAACAAGTTAACCAATCGCAACAGCTCAAAAAAGCATGTGATGTAATGACGAACCGCAATTGATTGAAGTCAAATTGGCGAAGCTGAAAACATTGTAACTTCGGCATTTTGAGCGCTAATTAATATATTAAAGTATCAATATAGCCATGTATTTTTAAGGCAAATTGACGCAACGGAAACTTTTGCTTATAGAAAAATTCAATGATTCAATGATGTACATTTTATAGCATTGATGAACGCAAAAAGAGATAAAAAAATATAAAATGTTGAGGCCTTAACTTAGCAACGTGTGGCCAAAAGTAATATTCTGTTCCTACAACTTATTAAGTTGAGGTTTCAACATAGTAAGTTGTTCCGTCAACTTAATAATTTCTGGCCGCACGTTACTAAGTCGAGACCACAACTTAATAAGTGTGGGAACAACTTACTAAGTTTGGACCACAACATAGTTTAACCAATCAGATAGGCCGTTTTATCTTTACCGTTTTATCACAGTTAGTACCCTTACACACGTACTATTGTGTGTTCGGGTTCGAGCGCCGGTTTGAGCACTATCTCTGGATCCCGGGATTGAGCCCCTGTCTAAGCACTTGCCTTGATAGCGACTGGGTTCAGGGTTCCATCCCCGGTTTGAGCACTAGCAACGGAAGCGTCGGATCCCGGTTTCGAGTACCGAAGCACTCGCTTCATAAGAGAGTGGTCCATGGTTTTTGGATTCAAACCCCGGACCCTTTTCGTAAAGGGCAATTGCTCTGACCGGAGCCCAATTCCGGAACCATCGCTTACGAGGCGAGTGCTAGATGCCTAAGTTTTCGACAGTCCCTGGGTTCGAATCACGGTATGAGTACTAGTCCTTAAAGCTTATAAGAAGATTTCGACGGTCCCAGGGATCGAATCACGGTACGAGCACTAGCCCTGAACACTTTGGGTCTCTAGATCGAGCCTCTGTTTGCGGACTTACCGTATAAGCAACGGCTTGAATTAGTTTAAACGGGAGCCGGTACGTAGGGTGCGAATGCTCAGACAGGGAAAGTCCTTAGACTGGGGCTAAAACCCAAAGACCCATCGTTTAAAAAGGGAGCTATCAGGCCTGGATTCGAAACCGGAATCCGTCGCTTATGTGGCTAGTTTTAACACCAGGGTTTGAACCCTGAACCCAGTCGCTAACTTTGCGATTGCTCAGATAGGGGCTTAAATATCGAATCCATGGCTTGCATGGCAAGTGCTCAGACAGGGCTCGAACAGGGAATATATAGCTAACAGGGATAGGGCTCAAACCGGCGCTGAAACCGAACACCTAGTAGTATAAGGGGTAATAACTGTGATAAAACGCTTAAGATGAAACGGTCGATCAGATTGGTTAAACTTAAAGTATTTGCCTTAACTTAGTTAGTTGGTCCCACAATTTATTTAGTTGAGACAACAACTAATACGTTGTGGAAACAAGTTATGAAGTTAGAAATAACTTAATAAGTTTAATGAACACATTACTAAGTTGAGGCTACAACTTAATAAGTTTTGGGAACAAGTTATGAAGTTGTGGCCACACGATACTTAGCTGAGGTCTCAACTTAATAAGTTGTGGGGACAACGTACTTAGTTCTTTCCACACGTTATTTGTAAAGTTGTTTCCACAAGTTATTGACTTAAAGCCACAACATATGAAGTTGTTCTCTCAACTGTATAAGTTTTTCCCAAGTTACAAAGTTGAGGCCACAATATAAATAAAGAATTGCGGTTGTCACCTATATGTCACCGTGTAAAACAGAAAAACACGCATTGCTTTATTATATCTAATGGAAAACAGTGCAATAATGTATTCTATTGAAACAAAATAATTATATTACAATTAGCTGTCCAATTTTCCGAAACATCAAAATAGTTCAAGTCTTAATGACGAAGATACATTTTACAGCAGATTTATAAACTTAACGTTAAATTAATTCCATACGAACATGCTCCATCATGAGATACTTTTAATAATATTAAAAATAGTATTTATTTGATTGTGTGAAAGAAATGTTTAACACAAATACGTCTCCCGAAAACTTGTGTTTTTGTAAGTTTGGCATTTTAAATTGGGACCATCGATATAATAGTATGAGTCTTCGGGGCTTTCCACCATAGGTTAAGCCAATAGGCTTTTTAAAATTTATAAAGTAATTGAAGAAATATATATAACACGTTTGATAAGTATGATCAAGTATAAACACGCATTACCATATATTTTATTTCAAATAATAAAATGCAGCTTAACAACAGATTCTTATCTCTAATCATTACACCGGTATACTGTTTTCATTGTGCATTTGATCAGAGCTGCTAGACATGTAACAACAGATGTTGGCACGTTCATATTTCTGAATATTTTAAATTGAAATGCTATTTTGTACAAATCTGTTTTGCATTAAACGCTGACTTTGTATGGCAGAATATAGTTGCGGAGTGCTGGGTACTCTCTATGACGCAACACATTTGATATTGTCAATTGTGTTGTCATTTACTATCACAAATAAAACATTGCTACTTGTGACATTAATTAGTATGAAAGGGATACTTCAAAAACAAGGATTTATGGCTTTATGTCACTTAATAAGCGGTTATGAAATTAGTATGCTGTTATCTGTCCACAGGAACGATTTGGCAATCAGAAACCTTACGCTGCCTAATTGAAAGAGACTAATGTACCGTCTGGTAATAAATCCATTTACGACATGGATTGGAGGGAATATAGATATAAATATAATGACTTCTATTATAGTGTTTTTTCATTTCGACAGGAAACAATATCAGGAGACAATTTTTATTATCGGAAGAGCCTCACTATTGAATTACAGATAAAATTTTCATTTAATATAACTATTATGTAAGAAAAACACAAATTAACAATAACTTTCTTCATCACATCAATATCATGTTACAAATAATTTCGTTTGGTGATTCTTAGTATGCCGGCAATTACAAGCATATCACTTACAAGAGATGCAAACGGGTCGGACTGTGAGTATTGGCAGTGAATACCTAAATCGTAATATCTTTAGTTTTGAAAACAGTATTACAACCATCTTTTAAAATAAATTACACTGATATATACGTATTGTATCATCAAACTATCACTTGATAAGTGTTTTCATAATGAAAATATCAATATTGAAAAAAGTGTGACTGTATGCAATAAGGAACAAATATTGTTATTAATTTCGAAGGCAACACGTTTGTTTTGCTTTGAATAATATATACTTTAAATGAATGACGACTTAATTTTATTTATAAGCAGTCAGATTTTTATCTAACGTACACCCATGTGTTTACAACATAACCATACCGTAAAAAATGGTTATACACAGCAGCGGGAAATATAAATCACAGTTGCACGTTATCCCATCTTCAGTTTTCGAAAATTAACGTTAATATGTGCTGTGCAGTATATGTATTGGAATATGTATATGAACCTTGATCATCAAAAACAACCGATATGTTTGTGGCATATCCTTTTAGTGTTAAACAGTTTGTTTGTTTATTAAGATAGACAATAAAAGGTTTTTTAAGTTCTCATTTCGGTTAATCACTGACAATGCACGACATTTTTTTGAATATTTAACTGTATGATACTAGGACACTTCAGTTTGTTAATCAAAGACGAGATGTAGTTGTTTAGTGCAACCGTTCGATTTCATGAGGATTCAAAAAGCTTCAAAGTGGTTTTTGTTGTTATGTCTAGTTATCGGCTGGTACATTTTTAATTCCTAAGTATCGATTATTCATTAAAACGAATACTTCTAAGCCGTTTATCGATGTCTTTTGTTTCGCAATAAGTTGGTGTCCATTCCGCAATAGTTACATATATCGACTCAATATGAATATTGGAAACCACATTTTGTAAACGGAAATTGTTGGGCATGGTCAAATTTTAATAGCAAGTCGCTAAGTATGGTTATGTTTTTTTCCCATGGGATTTTTTTATCCCATGGTATTTTTTTCCCATGGGATTTTTTTCCAATGGGATTTTTTTTAAGGTTCTAAAAGCTATATAATAATAATAATAATAATAATAATAATAATAATAATAATAATAATAATAATAATAATAATAATAATAATAATAATAATAATTAATAATAATAATAATAATAATAATAATGATAATAATAATCGTGCTCAATATGATGAATTTGTACTTTTAAGCGACTAACATTTTTATTCGAGCCGATCGTCGAGTCCGAATGGTGAGTATAAGAGCAATTTACCAGTACAAATAAATCTCACTTGTGAAGAGAACGCTACCGTACTATAAAATAATCTTGATAATAAGTCATATCATTTCTCGGCAGAAAATGAAAACAGTATCCATATTGATGTCAGCAATGTCCCCTGCTATGATAAATTGACAAAATGAAAAACCTTGACAATAATTCCGTGTCGAATACGCATTAGATTATAGCAATCAAATTCATATAAGCATTGATAAGATAATTTGCGAAAATGGGTCTTATGTCAAATACGGCAAGCGTAGCTCCATTCCATAATGTCCGGTATTAAGTCACGTCAAGTTTCGTGGTCGAATTATAGCATAATAATCATTTTCACATTACGCGAATCATATGAGTTTCCCTACATATATTGTGTTAAAATTTATGTTACACTAATGTGCGATGATGAAAAGGGGATTTCGGTAATTCTACATTCGCCCGCCTAGTACCGAAATCCCCATATTTACGCCTTAAAGGGTCAATAGGTCATCGGTATGAATGGTTTTTGACTTCACATGAATGTTACGGTGCAAAAAAATGATATTAATTTTAATTATTAAGCACTCTTGACAGCATAAAGTTGCCTCTCAGTGGGGTATTCGGTAATTCTACACTATAACTTAAACGCGCGCCGGTACCGAAATCCTGCTGTACAAACCTTCAAGTGTCAACACATTTATTATAGTGTTTTTTTTTTATTAGGAACCAGTGACATGTATTATCTCCCATTCGGTTACTTCTTTTGGAAAATAATTAGCGGGGATTTCGGTACTGCTACATTCGTACGCCCAGAGCCGAAATCACCCATGTTTACGCCAATCCCCCATATTACGCCTTAAAGGGTCTATATGTCATTATGTTTGGGTTTTGGCTTTGCATTAATGTTGATTTGTACACAATCATATTAGTGTTAATCATTTAAACACTCTTATCAGAATATTTTTTCCATTATTAAATAGTTTATTAATGTGAAAAATGTGTAAACGAATGTAAAAAAGGTAAAATGTACATTTAAAACATTGGTTACACAAAAGTATATGTAAATATAACATGACATAGTAATAATAAGTCTTCAGAAAGTATTTTCCAAACAAATCTGATGAAACAAATGATATCGTACTACCTTATTTACAATATGCTATACACTTTTGCAATTTAGTTATCAATGTTTAATGAAAGCATAAATCAGGATAATATGTTGCCTCTTAGCGGGGATTTCGGTAATTCTTAACAAGCACATAAACCCGCGCCGGTACCGAAATCCCCGCTGTACAAACCTTCAAGTGTAAAAAAATACTGATTTAGGTTTAAATAAAGGGAACAATAGTATTTTTGGCCACCAAAAAGCACTTCCGCGTCAACAAAACGATTGAAATTATGTCAAAAACCCAGCTTTTCATTGTATATATTGCAATACACCATCGGCCGCTGAGAGCGGAATACTGCGCTTGGCCGCTAAACAATGTGGATTGCATCAAATTAAATGTCAATTTTCGATTTTAGTACAAAAATAAACACTGCCTTTTTATAAATATGTCAAGCACGTACACTTAACAAAAAAAATCGATATATCTTTATGTAATGTAGAAAAGTAAAGCGCTTTATATATAACAATGTTTTATAATGTCTCTCTGGTTGAGAAAAAAAACTAAACAAAACCATGTAGAACATATATGTTTTCATAATTAAAAAAAAATATTTAATGATGCACGTGATGTTTTATAATTGATATAAGTTCACGTGTCATTGAACGAGTTAAGGGAGAGATGCGAATTAAATTACACATAATTAAAAAATGATACTATACTGTCAGCTTGATTTATAAATTGTGTTCCATCGCGCCAATATATTCATTGTTCCATGAAATTGTGAATAAAAGCAAAACGATTGAAATTATGTCAGAAATCCTGCTTTTCACATGAAATGATCTTTAACACTTTATTTATTCCAATCAGGTAATTAATAATAATAGGGGAAGTCTATACTGTGTATTAGAAACTTGTTGTGGTGATCCCTATCTTATCCGCTCAATACACATCCACCTGGCTATTGTACAGAAAAAAATAAGATTTACTTCCAAAATAACTGATTTCATTAATTGCTAAATTGTTGTCTACATTTTAAATTAACAACGATAATGGATCAACATCACCGCTGCACAATTATTAAGTTCACAGTAATCTGTACTTTAAATAGATAGCCTTATTAAAGACGGTGCTAATAAAGAACAAAGCGTGAATGTGGATATTAAGAAATTAGATCCTTTTTTGCATGACACTGGCAGTATATCATTTTATCTTATATAAATAAGCCACATTTAAGACATGGATAAAATTAAAATAAGACACATTTGCATCTTTCATTTCTTGAAAAAAAAAATAAGCACGCAGTCACATATAAATAAGATACATTGAAGACACAGAAAAAAATAAATAAGACACATTTGCATCTTTCACTAAATTTTCTTAAAAAAACATGTGAAACTGAAGAAAAACATTTATTACTGACACATTATTCTAAAAGTCGACTGACAACTTAAGTTCAAAGAGAGATTTACAATTAAATAAGATCCATTTTCGCATGATGCTGGTTGTAGAGCAAGCAATACATTTCTTACTGACACATTATTCTAAAAGTCGACAGGCAACATAAATTCAGAGAGGGAACCACAATTAAATAAGATCAATTTTCGCATGATACTGGTTGTATAGCAAGTAGTCACATATTAATAACAGCTTGCATTAGTTGCAATAATTTTGTTAAGTGCGCGTGCTTCTGAACGTTGCGTTAAGCGAGAGTGTTGTAATTTTGTTAGTTTTATATTTTGGTATTATGTATGATTATTGCTTGTTTTGAATTTGAAATAAACGCTTTCTGGCAAATAAGCATCGTCTTAATTTTAATACAAATAATGAACATTTGACATACAAAATGTCCAATAACATACCGGCAATAACATTATATATATGTTAATTTCTGTGCATGTTTATACCGAAATTATAGCCGACATCGGCAGTTAGGGAAATTTAGTGACACACTTTAACACATCAAACATGCATGATAGTTCTTGTTTCATATGATATTCCCCTGGTTGCTTACCGGTGTATTGGTGCAGTTGATAACCCCGCCGGGACTACAGAAGGGTGCTAATACACACGTGTATCGTGTTCAATACAATCGTCTTAATTTTAATACAAATAATGAACATTTCACATACAAAATGTCCAATAACATATCGGCATTAACATTATATATATGTTAATTTCTTTGCATGGTTATACCGAAATTATAGCCGACATCGGCAGTTAGGGAAATTTTGTGACACACTTTAACAAATCAAACATGCATGATAGTTCTTTTTTCATATTGTTGTAGACGTATTTCATTGTTGTAAATATATTTAGTTCATAAATATATTTATTCTGAATGATATTGAAGTAAATTATTTTTTAAAGGAAACATTGCTCTGATTGTTCAATGGTTGGACAGAGTAGATTTTAACTGTAAACAGAATTAGTAGCGTTCTTTTGTAGTAGTTGATTAGTTTTCAGTATGTAGAGACTGGGTAGAACGGTGAACTGTTTTTACTAACATTTTAATACGTTAATTGGCTTGTCAAGCATGAGTTTATTCACTCAACCACATCCGTGTGCATGAATGACTATTTCGAATGTCATTCTTTGCATATCATTCATGCTGTCAACCTGTATGTTTATGATATTAAATCATAAATATAATATATTTAGGTAAATATGCATTTTATACATCTTTTATATTCATGTCGGGCGGTTGTATTATTGTATTTATTTTGTTTTAATAGTTGTATTTGTGTATTAATTCAGTTGGTATCTTACCGTCGGAACACATCATTTTATATATAATTGAAATGTATACTTATTATAAGAATGTGATTCTTTGCATATCATTCATGCTGTCAACCTGTATGTTTATGATATTAAATCATAAATATAATATATTTAGAAACCCAAACGTGTTGTTCGAAGAAAGAACCCTAAACGCCCATACGGCAACACTGGCGCCCAACAACGAGTCTTCGGCAACAACAGCGTTTGGAACAGAAAAACGGAAGTAGCGGACACGTTACTACGGCGAAAACAGACAGGAGCTTCAGACCGGTAGCGAGGAGGGGGAGAGTCCAGGAATTTAACACAGCGATTCCTTGGAAACCGGTTTTTGATTTTTCCCGGGGAGTAGGAGTCCACATTTTTGCGCGGCATCGAGCTCGAGCACCGATGTGAGTACAACTACCTATTTCTTGTGCACAAAACTTTGACGTCAAAACCGTTAAAACGTGCGTACAGGATTTCACGTTCTGCTACGCAAGGAAGGATTCACGTTCAATCAGGACGGAGAGTGATGGACACTTAAATCGTTGTGGACATTGTGTATCGTGTCATTATTGTGTTTTGCTTGTATTTTGTAAGTGTTCCGACGGAGTTCGGTGAGTGTAAATATTTTTATAATTATTGTGCAATGTACATCTTCTATTTATTGTAGTTTCATTGTCGTAAATGAATGATTTGAAATACCAATCAGTTGACTTACAAAAACAACAACAACATATATAGCTAATTTAAGTTTATGTGGTCATGCATTTTGCGAATTGGTCGAGATAAATGAAACGACCTTTTGTCAGCTCATTAATAAGTTAGTGTCATATGAAGTTATTTTAAGGAAATTATAGTCCCTTCACGAGCACAAAGTTTATTGCATGGCGAAGTTAAATCTACTCACCCCTTACATGACGTTAAGTAGTAGATAGGTTTGAGTAACTGGATTTATTTAGTAGCAGTAGATTTTGCCCAAGGGTTATAATAAGTATCGAGAGGTTTCAATGCGTAAATTTGTTAATTTGTCATACTTTACGTATGGTTGAATTGAAAACGCTTTGTGCGTATTTTTAAAGAGAAAACTCTCTTTATAAATACCGGAAAATAATTACTGTTTTTTTTCTAAAAATTGATAATGTTAAAATGTACATATACGATTTAAACTGCATTATGTAGTTTAATGCGTGTATGTGCGACTGGCGTCTTTCCGGTAAATGCACGTGCTCGCGATATCGTAGCGCAAGAAGAACGCTATTTCGGCAGTGTGGTAAACACGCGATAGTAAACCAGTTGCGAGTTCGAATCGAAATAAAATCGAACTTAGTAAACACCTGGTACAAAATAAAAGAGCTTTGAATAGATATTTGTGATAGTCAGGCTGTTGGTTTAAAATAAGCCCAAGGGAGGTAATACAGGTGTGTTGAGATAACTGTTTCGGTACCTTTATTGGAAAAAGGGAAAAAGTGAGTCGTTATTATTATAGCTTGATTAAACGAAATTTGACTTCGGTAAAAAGGGGAGATAATTGAACGTAAAGGTAAATTAAGAAAGAGAGAAATAAATACGATTCGTGTGAATTATTTTTCACTTTTCTGTTCATTAGAGGACAATGAACTAAAAATTATATTCATACAATAAGTAATATAGCCTAAGAATTAAAATACGGGATTTTTTTTAGAATAAATCCCTAGTTAACAATTGTGCATACACATTTTTATTAATGTAACCGCATTTAAAAGCATGGCTACGGGTAGCGACCGCGAATCAAGGGGGAGGCGTAGAAATATTGATGATGAACTGTTAGAATTACAAAATGCCAGGCAAATGTTTATTGAAAGGGGCAGACGGGGCTTACATGTTGAGAACCAAAGCACACCTTCACACGACATTAGGCCCGAGGAGGAAAGAGATCAGTCTAAACCTCCTGGCAGAGCTAATCCCAGTGGAAATTAGCAAATACAGGAAAATGGGGTTAAAACTCCAGTTGCAACCAGACTTTCTGAGTCGTTGATAAACAGATAGCTGTCTGAAATGAGTATTCTGAGAACGCAAATAGAAACGGAAAATCAAACCAAGGATACTGACGTAAAAGCGAGAGAATTGAAAATAAAAGAATTAGCACTTGTGGAACGCGAACGCAAAAATAAACAGGAAGAGTCCCGTTTAAAACAATATTTTGAGGGAAAGGAATTCTAGTTGAAAATAAAAGAAGCTGAATTCAAACGGAAGTGCATCGAACAAACTGACAGGATTGCCGAACAGGAGTTAAGACTACGAGAAAAAGAAACTTCCTTACTTGAAAGAATAAGTAGAATTGAAAGGAGTTTAGAGTTGAAAGAAGATGATTTGATCTGTAGAGAACGCTTTTTGAGTCAAAAAGAAAGAGAAAGTGAAAGCCCACAAACAAAGACGCCACTTGAGAAAAACAAATATTTAGCTGATATTGAAAGGCGAATAGAAATGCTCGAAAGGGAGAAACATAGTATGGAATTCGAAGATAGCGACAATTTTGTACTACATAGGCAACGTAGCTATCAGGATAACGCTTACGAGAAATTGAACTTGAGCGCATTTTCCGGGGCAGTACCAGTGCCTAAAAATGAAGTCTCGTTCGAAGATCTGAAACTGGAAGTTGACAATGTCAAAGTGATATATTCTCAAAACACAGTAAAACAGAGTCTTAGAAAGGCATTGAGGGGCCAAGCTAAACGCAAAATGCTTCACATGAAACCGGAAGCTACAGTAGAAGAAATAATGTCCGAACTTGATGATAATTTTGGAAACGTCGCAAGTATCGACACCATGCTTTCAAAATTTCTTATGGCGGAACAAGAACAAAATGAGACCATATCCGAATGGGGTTTGCGTATAGAAGAGTTGTTGCTGCATGTTACGAGAAAGACAAGGCTAGACGAACATGAAAAGAAGGATATGTTGCGAAAACGGTTTTGGCGAGGATTACGGAATGAAGAATTGAAAAATGCTACCCGAGTGCATTTTGAAAGTAAATTGACATACGAGTATCTAAAGGCGGCTACGAGAACGTACTGGTAATTACCGACCATTTTACGCGGTACGCTCAAGCCTTTCCGACGAAAAACCAGACCGCTCGGACCACCGCAAAAGTGTTATTTGAAAATTTCTTCGTGCACTATGGGTTCCCCGAAAAACTACACAGTGACCGTGGACAGAACTTTCTATCAAAAGTAATCCAGAGACTATGTAAGATTGCTGGTGTTAAACGCACGCGTACCACCCCATATCATCCCCAAGGAAATGGCCAATGTGAGCGCTTCAATCAAACTTTCATCAAAATGTTGCGAACACTAGAGTCAGAGCGAAAGTCCGACTGGAAATCAGCAATTTCGGCCTTGGTACACGCATATAATGTAACCAAATGTGAGGTTACGGGATACTCTCCTTACCACCTTATGTTTGGCAGAACACCACGGCTCGCCATTGACGCTGTACTGGGCATTCTAGGTCAACGTGTTGGTGGAGCCTCGCCATCAGAATATATGAGACAACTTGAGCTACATTTAGCCAACGCATACAAATATGCCAACCGATGCGCTCTCGTAAATGCTGATAAGGCTAAACAACGTTACGACATCAGGGTACAGGAGGCGAAATTACTTCCGGGTGACAGGTGTCTACTTCGGAATAACGGAATAAAGGGAAAACACAAGCTGAGTGATATATGGTCTTCTGACGTTTACGTTATTTTAGATCAGCCCAATTTAAGTTTTCCCGTATTTCGCATTCAAAAGGAAAACGGCGATGTGGGCATTAAAACCGTCCACCGGAATCATCTGCTGCCGTGTTCCTTCTTACCGATACAGGAAGTGCAGCGTGTTTCGTCGCCTGAGGTTTCCGACGAGTCCTCCACGGACGTGGATGAACGCGCAGAGAACACGAGTTCCGACAGCCATCAGTCGGAAGTTGAAACAGATACACGACGCTCCAAACGGAAGGAGATACCACGGCGCTGCAGCCAACGTCAGACCCGTCGGCCGGCTTGGTTTACATCCGGGGAGTATAAATTGTGATTGGTGTTGTTATGTATTTGCAATAATGATTAAGTACAGTGACAGCATAAATTTAACATGTGTGGATTTGTATTGGAAAGATACACAGCTGTTAACATTCACGATTGAGTATTTAAATACAAATTAGTGTATTATGTTTTTATTTGTCAAATTGTCATTGTTTTCAAATTGAAAATAAACAGTTGCAAACGAAAACGTTAATATTGTGGTTGTCATTATTTTTTTAACAACGATGCTTTCATAAATATTTTGATCACGAGATTAATCAAACCTCGCTTTACAAGCGATGTTTGAATTTTAATAATGTCGAGGACGACATTTTCTTAGAGAGGGGAAATATGTTGTAGACGTATTTCATTGTTGTAAATATATTTAGTTCATAAATATATTTATTCTGAATGATATTGAAGTAAATTATTTTTTAAAGGAAACATTGCTCTGATTGTTCAATGGTTGGACAGAGTAGATTTTAACTGTAAACAGAATTAGTAGCGTTCTTTTGTAGTAGTTGATTAGTTTTCAGTATGTAGAGACTGGGTAGAACGGTGAACTGTTTTTACTAACATTTTAATACGTTAATTGGCTTGTCAAGCATGAGTTTATTCACTCAACCACATCCGTGTGCATGAATGACTATTTCGAATGTCATTCTTTGCATATCATTGATGCTGTCAACCTGTATGTTTATGATATTAAATCATAAATATAATATATTTAGGTAAATATGCATTTTATACATCTTTTATATTCATGTCGGTCGGTTGTATTATTGTATTTATTTTGTTTTAATAGTTGTATTTGTGTATTAATTCAGTTGGTATCTTACCGTCGGAACACATCATTTTATATATAATTGAAATGTATACTTATTATAAGAATGTGATTCTTTGCATATCATTCATGCTGTCAACCTGTATGTTTATGATATTAAATCATAAATATAATATATTTAGAAACCCAAACGTGTTGTTCGAAGAAAGAACCCTAAACGCCCATACGGCAACAATATGATATTCCCCTGGTTGCTTACCGGTGTATTGGTGCAGTTGATAACCCCGCCGGGACTACAGTAGGGTGCTAATACACACGTGTATCGTGTTCAATACCCGATCCATGCTACAACGTGTAAGAACGGGAATTTCGGTAATTCTACCTTTTTAAGCTTGCGCACCTCTAATGGGCACATATCCAAATATAATTTAATTAATTATTTTCCTAATCAGCATCATTTCACTAAACTACATGCACATTTGTAGGTAGCTTTCCATGCTTAAAAAAAAAATAAACCGATTTTTTCAAAACCACCCTCACGCTCGGCTTTTGTCCAGTTTATTTTCACCCCTGGGGTATATAAAAGTTCCATAATTCATTCAAATTTCCAAATATGGGCATGCAGTTGGTGTGTACAGATGCAGTAAAGGTGTTTAAAGTTTAAACAAGATGAAATAAGTATTATTTTACAGACATTTATTTTTTACAAATTTTAATCTATTGAATAGCGCCATGAAATGTAAGTGATTTCAGCCAAGTAAAAATTGGGTCGGTTAAAAACAAAGTGTCATAAAATTCAAAATAGTATCATTTAAGTTATATTTTAAATTAAGTTTTTATAGAAACACTATATACAGCAAAAATACCAAAAAATAGACAGATTTACCGTTTACTTTTTGAAATAAAAATAAAAATGCAACATGCATCATTCGTATTTTCAGCAGTAAATTAATCAATTTAGCCATAACGTTGTTTTAATTTTAAAATTGAAGGATGTGCATACAATTTTCAACATATTTAACAATAAACATAGCTTTTGTGCTATATTAAATCAAATTACGTTAGAAAAGAAATAAAACGCGTCGCAAAAAGTATGCGATGTCGGCAGGAATCGAACCTGCGCGGGAAAATCCCAAAAGATTTCAACATCATCGCCTTACCCACTCGGCCACGACAACTTTACATCTGTGTAACCTTAAATTAGATATATATAAGTAAACAGGTAAAAAGGCTCGCTCGATCTTTGAAGAAATCGCGAAATCGTATTTTTCAGATGATAATTGGATCAAAGTCAATATTTATAGTGAAAATAATGTAATCTAAATGAATAAGTTAAACATATATCAACATTCGAAGTTTGAAAAAAATAAAATGCATCTCTCGGAAATAAGCGATCATTGAAGATCGGCAATGGCTTATGTATGAAGTGAAAGGACAGTTGAAAGTTTCCATTTTGCACGTTAATGATTCTGATAATATGGTGACAAAGGCAGCAGTCCTATGTAGTATTGTGTTTGACCGGAGAGTAGCGTGATCTGTGTCGGTGTTGGGCGCTCTGAGGGCGCAATCCGGCTACATAGGTACATAGAAACCTCTTGTGGCTATAGTCCATGGATCGGGTTCGGCAGACAGGGAACATGTAAATTTTTATATGTATGTTTTATATCTTAATTACCTAAACGTATATTTATCCTGATTACTTATTTACTGAGGTATGAGTTAGTCGCAATGATTGTAGATACGTTGTACTATATTGAGTAAGTATTTGGAGGACGAGTGGCACGGGCACGCGCTTTATTATCACTTATGCAAGGAACGCGTTTTGTTTATATATACGTATTTTTGATATTCCGATAGGCTTAAGGGAGGTAACTTATTCAAGTAAAACGCGATATTTTTTTGCAATGCCTTTTTATAACTCTTGTTTAATTAATTACATACGAATATACAGCTAAATTTAAGATGATTTTTACCAGAAAAAAATTTCGGAGAAAGATATATTGAGATTTTGATATTCCATAGAATGCGAGTCTCCATATATATTTTCTATTGCAGGGGAGGTAATTTAAAATTTTTAAAGTCTCCGAATTGGTCTTTGTTGTATCTATTTACGTTTATTTTCAAGCTTATGGCGATTAAAAAATTAATTATTATTAGTATATGCTCACATGGATATTGGTACGGATATATCGTGTTCATATAAGTGTTACTACATCCATTTCATTCATCATTCAGGTCGGGCTACACAAATCTCGTGAAGAGGCCAGTAGGACCTGTAAACAAACTCTCATACACACACTCTTCACTCATCGTGGCGCTCTCGCATGTCTGAGGAGATATATAAGATCGATGTCATATATAATACTGTATTCGCTGGTATTTTCGGTTGATATGTTTGATTGCTTAGGACGCAATGAATATAGTGTATTTATATTTAATCGAAGTGAGGTCTTTGTTGTTTCTGGCGGTATTCAATTTCTGGTAATAGTTTCGCGATTAAAGACGTCGGTTCTCGGTTAGTTGTGGAATGTTCTTATTTGTTAATGTGCCAAGTGCTTAAAGGCGGTTTATCGCACTTTATTAGTCGGGGTTTCAAGAGAATGGGTAATAAATGCAAATCAGTAGGTGCTTAGAAGACTTAAGTACGGCAAGAGCCACAACTCACTCTGCTAGGAACGATTACCACTGCCTGTCTGCAGCAGACGACAAATGATTCTGCTCTAGCAGTGAATGTATATACCAGCTTGTAAACGCCATTGGCCAGTCTAGTGTTTATCATTAAAATATGCACATATTGGCTGCTTTCATGGAAAACGAGGCTTAATGCACGTCAAATAAGATTAGCCTGTGCACAATGATAAGCATATGCAATGCGAACAAGCTAATCAAGGACGACAACAGCGAACAACTAAAGTGCCTTCAGCGCTTTGATTTATAATATACATTATGTCCTATGTTATATGGCGTATAGCTACTAATATATGTGTGTATAAAATATGTTAACCGTCTTTATTTTTTAAATAAATGAAATCATACTGAAACTCTACGAATTGAGGATTTACATGTTTTTATGAGCTGTCAAAGATTATTACAAACAACAATTATTATCTTTTTTAATGCAGACACTTTAAAAGACTGTGGGTGCGGACCCAGGATCCTGCGATAAATCAAACGGAAAGGTACTTTAGGTACTTAAGCTACGTTGAAGAAACTCGGACATTGTTGACGCCCTGTCTTCAATAAATACTGTTTTTGAGTGAGGTTAAACTTATAAATGTATTTGTTAGCCAATTGACGTGTATCGTGGTATTTTGAAATTATTTTTAAAATAACTGGGCTAAGCATTGGTTTCGGTAGAAAAGTACAGCAACAATTTCGCTAGATTTGAACACATTTTAACACTCCGCATTATGATATTTTGATTCAATTTTTCATATTTATACCAAGTGAGTTTTCATTTGACCGCCTTGCGGATACAGATCCATTAGCATGTGCTTGTGTATTATAATAACAATTAATGAGTTAATTTACTACTTACAGTATCGTTATTTTCATCAACATCATCGTTATCAACGTTATCATGATCATCATCATCATCAACATAATCATCATCTCATCATTATCATCATCATCATCAGTATCATCATCATCATCATCATCATCATCATCATCATCATCATCATCATCATCATCATCATCATCATCATCATCATCATCACCATCATCATCATCATCATCGTCATCATCATCGTCATCATCATCGTCATCATCATCATCATCATCATCATCATCATCATCATCGTCGTCGTCGTCGTCGTCGTCGTCGTCGCCCTCGTCCTCGTCCTGCTCCTCCGCCTCCACCGCATCATCAGCAGCAGCATCGTCATCAGCAACAACAGCAGCATTATCGTCACTATCACCAACAACATCGTTATGGTCGTCATCGTCGTGATCATCATCATCAGTGCCATCATCATCATCATCATCGTCATTGTTATCGTCGTTGTTCTCCTCCTTGTCGTCGTCATCGTCATCATCGTCGTCATCGTCATTCTCATCATGAACAATTTCAACAACCGTAAAACCTATCGCTCAGCTCATTTTTGCAGTGAATTCGGATGTTATATCAAATCTTTTTGATTAAAAGAGTTTGCTGCTTAATGTATTAATAACTAAATAATAATGTTGATAATATTGAAAATAAATGGTTTCAATTTTATTTATCCGTTTAAGATGCAGTATTTGACCAAGTCAATTTGTCGCTAAAAGAAGTCATTACACATTCAATCCAAAAAGCGTTACGAGTTGCTATTGAAACTATGATCGCATTCCGATAAAAATGGTGTCTGTATTAGGGCCTGTTTAATTTCTACGCTTAATTGCAATTCATAAAAATATTTTTAAGGGTACCGGTATATCTAGACACACTCTGTAATCCAAACAATCCTTGTGATCATAAACAAATAAACAATGAAATATAAATAAAATTAGATGATAAAAAATGGTATCTTCCTTTTTGCTGTTGCTAGTTATCAACAGAGTAGCAAAACTTTTAAATATAAATTATATTCAATTCATAGCACGCTTAAAGATTTGAAGTTTATCTAAATCTATAAGCACAAACATATTTATGTTTGTTAATACAAAGCTGTAGCAGTTTTCTGATTGCGCTTGAAAAGATGTGATTGTTGTTGTTGCATTAATAGTATCATAAGTTTGTATTTCCAGATTAGGTATTCCACCATACATTTTGTTTTTAATCAGATGTCTTATAACTGGCATTGCAATATTTCAATAACGAGTAATCAACACAATTGACTTTATGTATTTTTAATTGTTTATCCATATTATCATTAACACTTGAGGGAAAAATAAGCTGTGTCATTTTTTATTTTTTTATTTTACTTATGGTTCAGACAACTCTGTTTTTACTATATGCCGTAATAATTATAAGTTTCCGTTCACTTAAAGATATTGTTTTTCGTGTTGGGAAATTTAAATACGAAAAATATTTAGAGACAAGTGTGTTATGTTTGTTTGTCAATTATTTAATTGAAGTAGAAATAATACATCAGTGTACATAATTTTATTGTGTTGTTCCCTTCGTTCTTTACTTTAAAAATGCAACTTAACAGCTTTGCAATCAACTGAAATAATATATAAAAAGTAAAAACAATAAACGTTTGGCTTTCTTATTACGATATCATTTCAAACGCTGTTGGAAGGAACCATTGCTTATTAGAGGTTTACAAGGTAATTTACCCAAGTACGCAAATGTAATGGTCGATTGCCCTTAGGCATGATTCTGTTTTATTACTTTAATCCGGTTGTAAAAATGCATGACCGAAGGGTCATCAGATAAGCAAAAACAGGGTCAAAATCTGATAAAATAGCGCTGTTTAACTGACTGTACGAAAATCCGTATGTCCGAAAATTTAGAATCATGAAAACATAAATATTTTGGCTTAAAAGGGAAATGTAAGAAAATTTAGAATGTAAGAGAAAATACGGTGGTTTTATGGTGTTTAAATCGATTAGAAATAGCAAAACCTAAAGACATTATCTCAAGTGTGATTTTCAAAAGATTTTATATGAATGTACACACACGGTAAAACTAGTCTATTAAAATGAAATACCTTCATTGGTTCTCATGTTTTTAATATTTATTAAACATAGGTATTTGTGAACACTTGTTGTTATATAATATTGAAATGTACACGCATACTGAACATAAAATCATTAGCATAACGGCTAAGTTGGTTTTTACTAAGATTGCAATAGTGTTTATTTTATTATTATGAATCTTATGAGGATAATTTTGAAAGTATGACACAGAGTATCTGAAGAAGATATATACATAATCACATATGTTGTTGTTGTTGTGGTTATTGTTTCAATATTTTTATGAGTATCATACATTCAATGACGAATAGCTATTAATTTGTCATACAAACACCATAATTATTATTGGATTGCGGAGATTAAACAAATCGATTCCCTAGTAACTGATATAACTGATACATTTTTTGAGCGACAATTTGAAACTAAATCTAGTGTTATTTAAATTTGATTATTTTAATTGCAGACTTTTTTTATTAACCCCAATTATTGTGTACGCAACGTTTCTTTTATTTAAATCGCTGAGTACGAAGCAATGAATATGTGATGATGTTCTTGTGATAATATTGAGGCTATAATTAGTTTTTGAATTAAGCTAGCTAATTTCAAATAAGATACAAACACATCCCAATCCTAAAATTATCAGTAAGTTATAGTATTGTTTGCCTCTAGGCGCATAATTAATTGAAGGCCTAGTTTATCTGTTAATCCTCGCCCCATGTGGTGTCCCAGTGGGTACACTGATATTAATACACGATGTATTGGTCCACAATTAAATCTCTTATAAAAACATGTCTCTCAGGTGACTGAAAAATGGCTGTGTAGATACAACAAATACTACTACAACGGAGACTAAGATAACACATGTTACAATTAATTTGTCTTCCTTGCGTTCTTCTTATACGACAAACACTTCTAAAACAAAAAAGCAAAAAGCCGCTACTGCTACTGCTTCGGCTACTCTTACTGCTACTGCTACTGCTGCCGCTGCCGCTGCCACTGCCACTGCCGCTGCCACTGCCGCTGCCACTGCCGCTGCCACTGCCGCTGCCACTGCCACTGCCGCTGCCGCTGCCACTGCCGCTGCCAGTGCTGCTGCTGCTGCTACTGCTGCTACTGATAGTGCTACTGCTACTGCCACTGCTACTGCCACTGCTACTGCCACTGCTACTGCCACTGCTACTGCCACTGCTACTGCCACTGCTACTGCCACTGCTACTGCCACTGCTACTGCCACTGCTACTGCCACTGCTACTGCCACTGCTACTGCCACTGCTACTGCCACTGCTACTGCCACTGCTACTGCCACTGCCATTGCCGCTGCCACTGCCGCTGCTGTTGTTGCTTCTGATAGTGCTACTGCTACTGCTGCTGCTGCTGCTTCTGCTGCTGTTGCTGCTGCTACTGTTACTGCTACTGATACGGCTACTGATACTGCTACTTCTACTGCTACTGCTAGTGCTACTGCTACTGCTACTGCTACTGATTCTGCTACTGCTACTGCTGCTGCTACTGCTGCTGCTGCTGCTACTGCTACTATTGATAATAATTCTCCTTCTACTTCTCTTTCTAATATTGCTAGCGATGCTTCATAATTTATTTTTAAATGTATCATTTTGTTAAAACAGGAAAGAACTGTTATATATATTTTCTTAAAGGGATCTTTTCACGCTTTGGTAAATTGACACAATTCTAAAATGTTGTTTCAGATTCGTAAGTTTTCGTTTTAGTTATGATATTTGTGAGGAGACAGTAATACTGAACATTAACCATGCTCTAATATAGCCATTATATGCATCTTTTGACGATTTTAAAACCTAAAAATTATAAAGCGTTGCAACGCGAAACGATTGAATAATTTGGAGAGTTCTGTTTTTGTCGTTAAATTTTGTGAAACTACGAAGATTGCTTATATAAGGTATAAAATACGTCGAGAATGTGTACTCGGCGGAATAGCTCAGTAGGCTTAAGCGTTTATACTACAGGACTCTGCCAGGACTCCAGGGGTCACTGGTTCGAACCCTGCTCCGGGCAATGTACATTTCCTTTTTTTTTTTTTTTTTTTCTTGATTTTTTACTGGAGCTTTTATGATCAAATGTTAACATTTATCAATATAAAGCATTTAATGAATAAGTTTAAAAAAATGCCAAAATCTGTGAAAAGGCCCCTTTAAAGGTGTAAAGAATCTAAACTTTTCTGCGATTAAAGTTTTATTTAACTGGATTAGTATAGGCCACATAACAGACGCTATTGTACTGATTTGTACTAAACAACATTTTGTCATAATCAACAGTTTTAACATGCCGCAGTTTCCTTGGAAGTTGACCTTTGATTGGAGTTATGTATAAAACATTAACAAGGTATTTGTTGACAGTTTGTCCTGTCACAATTATATATTAGTTGAGCCAAACGTGTGATAAAGATCCCTTTTGGGGGTGGCGATAAATACTATTTATATTGTTAAACAGTGGGAGACTGAGAAAACATATGTTACAATTAATTTGTCTACTTTGCCTGCTTCTTCTTTATATATTTTTCTTGCTAATCGTTTAATTTAGTTTTAGTTAAGTAGGTATATCAATTTACATTTTTTGATAGATATTTATTTGGATAGTAATAGTATGTTTTATTTGACTTGACATCATTGAACCGGTTTATTCATTGATAAGATCGGGATCTCCACAGGTGTTTAATCTCGATTGTTAGGTGGGGAGAAGGGTCCGAATGATAATGTTGTCGTCGGCTTACGAATCACATTTCACAAGTTTTAGACAAATATGCATACGTTATAAACCTAATGTAAGTATTACATAGATAATAACTTATCTTTATTTTGATGAACTACGTTTAAGGTATAAAACTATAATTATCTATGTGTTGTGTGCCGCATACATACCATCTTGCTTTTTTAAATTTGATCACAACGGTCCGAAGTCATAAACATTCATTATGCATGGTTGCTAAAGCACAGTGTATACTAACTAACCTATGTTTATTGTTGTTTGCTAGGGTTATTATTATTATGTTTTATTTTTTTTTATTTTGGGGGGGTGGGAGGGCTTTTATAGAAGATTTCAACTAGTCCTTCAATTAACGAAAACCAAATATTGGTATAGGAAATATAAAAGAGTAATAGACAGCTTCATTCATGCTGTTCTATTATGGTGTTTTAACGCATATAATTATGTATGGTTGATGAAGCACATTGTATGCTACCGATGTTTATTGTTGTTTGATGATGATGTTAAGTTGGTGTTGCTGTTGTTGTTAATGATGATGAGGAGGAGGAGGAGGAAGAAGAAGAAGAAGAAGATGATGATGATGATGATGATGATGATGATGGTGGTGGTGGTAGTAGTGACGACGACGACGATGATGATGATTTTGATTATGATAATGAGATTTGAATTAAATTAATGCGCAAAGATTTTTCTTTTTAGCGGCCAAGTGCAGATATCTGCGCTCGGCCGCTGTAAGGGTTATGTAATATTTGCAATCTACATAGGAGTCAATAGCAGATACCAAGCACCATATGCTTATGAGAAACAAAAGCAAAATATTGGCAATCGCTGAAATCTCGAATATGACTTAATCATTTTATTAAATGAAAACCGGTAACTATTTTAAACGGTTATTATATTGCAACAACTTAGCGGTGTTTATCCAAAAGACCATTGTTATAATTACAGGGACGTCAATAGGCCAAACTATTCAGGAAATATGATTTGAGTCGTCAAGGATAGATTTTGAGATCAATGTACGTCCGATGAGATTTAAAGGGAGTTGGAGGCGTAGGGACAGATTCGTTCGAGTACGCGATCATTTGAGAACAAATTATGTTGAAGCTTTATCGGAATTCCGGAAATTTGCGATCGGTACCGATTTTTCCTGGTTCTTTTTTATTGATTCTGATAAGTTAGCGGCCGGCACGGACATGAATATTAACTGACGAAATCCTCTTCGCTACTTTCCGAAAATCTTCGACATGTTGCAAATATCCGTAATATTCCGCATTGTACTCACCAGAAATTGCAACTATAAAGACTACAATAAATCAATTAGCTACGGCTCGGGCGGGGATTTACCTTTTATCCCTGTAAGGGACCTAATGCCCCAGACTACCTTGAACTTGATACACTTGATATCCCTGAATTAAATATTTATATCCGCAATTTTGATCTCTAGAGTGCTGACTGTTAGTATTGTATTTGACTGGAATGACTGTCGATTATGTGTTTTTAAGATTAAAACAAGCTTACGAAGAACTTTGTGTTTGCTTTTTTGTACGCTTTCTTTTTAAAAATGTATTGTCCGCCACGGACGCAACAATTGACCAAATGTACCAGATTGTGGTCTCTTTAAAGTGTTATGTTTTTACTGCCGTGATATCTTTAACAAACTACACACTATTGATCGTGGACGTTTTATACTCTTATTGAATTTGTTTCCCCAAAATATGCTCGTCTATTAGTAGATGTTTAGGTGACGATGTTCTAATTATAGATCTTACACGGCCAAGAAACACTAGATAGGTCTTTGCAAAGAGAGCTGTTGGATATCGTGAATGCGTTCAATGTGGCCTGTTTATTTCAGAAAGCTATGTGCAATGTTTTATGGGGATTTCTATCAAATTGCCAATTGCAAAATTTGATTTAATTCATTCGGACCTACAAGGGGGAAACTTCTTCATTAAAATTCAATGGGCTTTTAAGAAGTTCGTTGAAAGGCCAAATTTGACGTTAAACAGCAACGCCGAAAAAATTGCTACTCAGTCTTATTTATCACTTTTTTTGTAAGATTTACCAGTAGAGGTTCTTCAGTGAAATTAAGCAAACACACAGTGCCGACAAATATGGAAGGGTATTTGGGTAAAAATTACATCCTTCTTTGTGACTGTGTCATGATTCTTGATGGTACTTTCAATAAGTATGTAGACACCTTTTCATGCTTGATGACACTTACATCTTGCCTGATGTCCAATCTCTATTTACATTCTGCTTAATGGTATCATGCATGTGTACAGATGCAACATTCTTGTTCGTTAATTGCATGCTGCATATGTGTATGTTGGTTTGTGCAGAGAGACTTGTGCAATAGGCGCAGTGCATAATGAAATCAAATATTAATGCGTTTAATAAATTAACGCGATGGTAAGATGTGAGTTTCACCCAAGCACAAAGCAACATACTATCATGCATGATACAATGATGTCAATTGACAGTCATTCCGAAATGCTACGGAGGACTACGGAAATTTACGGCGTATAACGGAAATTTTATGTTATAGGAGAAGTTGCGCACCTTTGTAAGATATTTGCTACTGAACCGAAATTAACCGCGTGTTTGTAGACTTAACTTTTTTTTGGTTAATGACTAACCATAATTTGTGTACAGTAATTTACCTTAATAACAAAAGAAAGTTTATGGATATATTTCAATATATGCTACTAATGCATGTATGCAGAGCTCCAGATAGACGCTTAAAGTCGTAAAAAATTGAATTAAATTTAGTAAAAAAGTAGACTTAAATTCTGTGCGTACGGTTACACATTGGAAAAATAAAATAAGAATTCAAAATGTGTGATCATGCGTAAAACTCAATATCAATGCATATAATGTAAACATTTTATCAATGAGTTCCCACTCGTCTAGGCCCTCGTTACAATTATGAAATCAACAGCACTTTAACGTTATTATGAATAACAGACCATCTTTACAACAGTCGAAAAGCCGAACGTTTTCCATTATCTGGTCCTTTTATCGCAAAAAGTCTGTTGTAACCCGGCAATTGTCATTAGCTCTTCTTAGACTATAAACCTAAATGCGGATGTGCCAAAAATTATATTTACCTGAAAAAAAAAGAATTAATAATAGACTTTAAGGCTGGATTATTATAGAGTGTTAACCAAGATTTTGCTGAAAAAGTTATCTGGAACTGTGCATGTATGTTGAGAGGAAATCGATTACATAATTTCAAATTTACTAGAGTACTTTTATATTGCACCACATACAATGCTTTAAAACTATAATATTGAAGTGCACATATAAACTTTATTATAGATGGGTAGGTATTTCGTGTCAATCTCTTTCACATATGAAAGAGCTGTTGGTCATGCTGCTTTAAGTGCATATAGATGCATGACACAATTTAGATTAAGCAAAATAAAACACTAGGTATTTGCCAAGAGTCAAATATATACGAGCAGTAAGAGCGTAATCGTGCACAGCGAGACTTACTCATGAAGAATTGAAACTCTTATTGCTTTCTTTCGAAATAATTTCATGTGTCCGATCTAATATGCAATATGCCCGGTGTTTTTTTTTGCGGATTAATGTTCCGTTTTAGATCCATAATTAACGAATGCCTCAATATTTTCAAAAATTAACACCGGAATAATGTTCACCGACATTTTTTCATACAGATTGGATATAAATATTATAGAACTTAACAAAAAATACATTAAGCCCTGTTCTCCCGGCACACGTGCTGGACACACAGGTGGTTAGCGTGTGGCTATGATAATAATTAGTGAAAACATCTTTGGAAATGATAAATAATCATATTAAAACGAAAAATCAAATTTTCTATAAAAAAAAAATCACTACCGTTTTATATATAACAAGGTATCCAACTCGAAATCATCCGAAAACGGGGTGCATCGTTTTGAGCAGCCATTACTAAATTAATTTTGCAGCGATTTTCATGACCCGGTCTTATTCAACGCAGAAATGAATTTCCTTTTAGGAAATGTATATATATTGTTATATTTCTACACATGCTGGGTCAAGTTTTAAGAAATACAGCTATACATAATTCGCTTGACCCAGTTGTTATCGATCAGACCGTATTTATGAATGAAATCTCCAGTTGTAAAGACACAACTCCGCATTGGAGCAATGAAATCACTCTTGTGTTTAAAATGTCAGTTGGTTGAAATGTATGTAAACAAAGGTTTGAAAATGCGCTGGACAGTTAGTTTTGATGCATAATTCTACGGCAAGCACGGTAAGAATGTTTTTTTCATACGTTTTATTGAATTATGGTATCGAGGTTCGTGAACTTTGCAGGGAAAATGCCCATTTCCCCGTTAAGATTTCAGTCATAAATACTGTCTGATCGATCACAGCTGGGTCACGCGAGTTGTGTATCGTGTTATTTTTTAAAAGTTGACCCAGTATTTGTAAAAATATTGCAAGACATATACATTTCCAGAAAGTAAATTTATTTCTGCGTTGAATAAGACCAAGATCGTGAAAATCGCTGCAAAATTGATGAAGTAATGGCTGTTTAAAACGATGCATCCCGTTTTCGGATGATTTCGAGTTGGATACCTTGTTGAATATATATTTAACTTATTTTTTTTAAGAAAAGTTGATTTTTCGTTATAATATGATTACTTATCATTCCAAAATATGTTTTCACTAACTAGTATTATAGCCACACGCTAACCACCTGTAGCTGGACACTTTTAAAAAACACTTTACAAATTCAAGTACTTATGCACTTAATTGATTGTGAACAATGACGGTTGAAATCCGTGCGTGGGAATTTTTCTGGTAACCAAGAGCGACGTCAACGTTCATGACAAACCTGTTTATATGACATTTATTTATTGATTTTTTCCAACTTGATTGAAAATTATGTTTTATGATATTTTAATACATGTAGATGAAGTAGTTGTTTTCTCAACGAGGAGTACAATAGTTGTACAGTACTAGACACGAGTACTTGTAACTTTCAGGTTTCTCTGGATACCACAGACATTATATAGTCATAAAAGGATAAATATGTGTTTGTAGAAATTGTAATTATAGCATGGTAAACAGACTAGAGAAATCTGAAAGTTTCACGCACAGGTCTGTGGCAATGGGGGTTTGGGCTCCTTCATAAATATGAGGTTGATATGCAATGCACATCGGTAGATTACGTCTACTGTAATTATTTGGACTAGGGAAGGGCCACAATTCCAACACATCAGCCCCGTTATGTTCTGAATAAAATACATGTATAATTTCTTGAGTGCCAATTGCATCTTACAAATATCAAAAACATTCACGGCAGTCAATTCATTGTGTAAACTTACTGGTATCATGGCAATAATGAACGTATTTAGTTTAATGGAGATTATATAACGAAGGGAACTAATTCAGCTTATTCAGTTTACTAGTCAAAATGATTCGGATGTTTTCGCTTTTTGTCCGAAAAGTAATTTATTCAACATACGGAAAATAAACGCGCGCCACCTGATGTCATAATTTAGTAACTTGCATTATGCTTACTGCCTGTTGCTAACTGCCGTTGTTAATGACGCTTAGTGGCAAAACCGATTATGACTGGTTTCAGGAATAATGAACACACAAACATTGGATAGTCACCAAGCATGTTGAAACAATCATCAAGTATAACCGATAGAGAACAAGCATGTTGGAACTGTCATGAAGCATGTTAGAATAAACATCACGCATAATGTAAATATTATTCATGAATGATGTAATGTTGCAGCAATCATCAAGTATAAACGAATAGACAACAAACATGTTGGAATTGTCATAAAGCAAATTAGAATAAGCATCAGTCATAATGTAAATATTCACCACGAATGATGTAACTTTTACCTAAATATCCTTCCATAGACATGTGTTGTTACTAAAATAGACATAGAGATTTGAGCAATGGGAGTGACCTAATCATACTGTGCTTTAGCAGTATTACGGAATACCGTTAGTGCCATCGTGGTTACACATTAAAATCCAGAGGGCGAGAACGCGAGAACGCGATAGTACGATGGCGACAATGTGACAATACGATGATGACAGGGTGACAATACGATGGCGACAATGCGATAGTACGATGGCGACAATGCGAGAACACGATAATACGATGACGACAATCAGACAGTGCGATGACGACAGTGCGACAATACGATGGCGACAGTGAGATAGTACGATGGCGACAATACTACAGTTCGATAGTGCGAAAATACGATGACGACAGTGCGAAAATACGATGACGACAGTGCGACAATACGATGGCGATAGCCGACAGTGCGATAGTACGATGGTGCCAATGCGATAACG
Organism: Dreissena polymorpha; assembly: GCF_020536995.1. Taxonomy (NCBI): domain Eukaryota; kingdom Metazoa; phylum Mollusca; class Bivalvia; order Myida; family Dreissenidae; genus Dreissena; species Dreissena polymorpha. The sequence continues at coordinate 55,586,355 of NC_068362.1, forward strand.
CGATAGTATGATGGCGGCAATTCGAAAATGCGATGGCGACAGTGCGACAATACGATGGCGACAATGCGATAGAACGATGGCGACATTGCGATGATACCACGGCGACAGTACGATATGACTATCGCATTGTCGCCCCCGTACTATCGCACTGCCGCCATTGTATTGTCGCACTGTCGCATTGTCGTCATCGTACTGGCGCGTTTTCGCAATCGTACGAACGCATTGTCGCCATCGTATTGTCGCACTGTCGTCATCATACTTTCGCGTTCTCGCATTCTCGCCCTCTGGATTTTAATGAGTAACCACGGTGGCCCTAACGGTATTTTGTACAGTAAAGTGCGTAAAATCTGGTTTGGAATAACAATTTGTATGCCGAAAACAGATGTTGAAAACCCGACTTTGTTTTATAAGTAGTAGTCTAAATATACAATGAGCTTTCCGAGCATTAAATAAACATATTAAAATAAAATTCATGTTCGTATCAGTTGAAGTTCTTGTTAATAGTAGAAGCAAATAACACAATAAAACGCTGATTGGGCTTACTAATTTGAGGCAAGAAAAAACACATCGCGCTATTATATATAACATATAACGCGCATCCGCAAAGTTCGAGCGCCCGTCTCGGTGCCGTCGTTTCCGGTGAAAGTTTCGCACAGGAGCTACCGAGTTTGGATATGAGACCAAGAATCATGGCTTGACTTTATATATCAGTCAGCGTAGTACTTGACCAGACTGCGCGGTTGGACAAGCTAGGATGGACCAACTTCGGCAGCATATGACATAAGACCCATTTTCGCATGACGCGGGTCATCTGACCTGTATAATGTGTATATAGCTTTGAATGGAATTTGCACATAGTTTTTGGCATGGACTTATTGTTATGTTAATGTGTTGCACGCTTTCAAAAGCAGAGGGCATATATAAGATCAATTATACTACGGAGTTCATTTTCTGTTGCAAAATGAAATGCAATAAAGATTGTTACTCAGCGGTGTGTACAGTATGACAGCGTTGTCTGTCTGCGATGCATTTATACTGGTTCTTAGCTGGCATACTCACAAATTGGACTCAACCATCTGCTCGAACAAGAAATGATAAGTTCTACTAGCATAAACCTTTAATTGTAACTCATTTTAAAAATATTTATTGTTGTTTTTCGCATTAAGAAACTTATTCGGCTTACGAAACTGAAAAATCCCATTGGAAAAAATCCCATGGGTAAAAAATCCCATGGGAAAAAAATCCCATGGGATTTAAAAATCACATGGGATTTTTTTTTTTTTTTAAACACGACTAAACGCATTAAAATATCGTAGTTGTTCATCATTTCATAAAATATGATGTTTCTGAAAGTTTCAAGAATAAATCTCTCAAAATAAGAAAAAAATCCCATGGGATTTTTTTATTGCTAAATATTTTTATATATAATTGGCATAAAACCAATGTACAGTCCTTAAATAACGTTAAAATACTTGCAAACGCAAATAAAACACGTTTTTTAAAATGTTCAAAATCCCATGGGATTTTTCTCCCATTTGCAAATTATGGGATAAAAAAAATCCCATGGGAGAAAAATCCCATGGGAAAATCGAAAATCCCATGGGAAAATGCAAAAATCCCATGGGAACCCCAACTTTGCTTATAAATTTCATAGTGAAGAAAACGCGTTTTTGATTGAAAATAACCAATTATTAATCAACGATAAGACTTTTATCGCATACTATGTCTCAAAGTAGCAAATCTTTAAGAAAAAGGGTACTTAATTTTGCGAAATTTCGGTTTCGCAAAGTTTTTCCGGTGGCCGTTATATTCAAAACAGTGCATGTAAATGCATAACCATTTGTGCACATTTATGAGAAAATCAACCCCTCATTTGCAATTAATACAATAAGTATGAGACTAATATGTATGTGTAAAACAAAAACGTTTACTCAACATGTATTGACCTCGCAACGGATTCTTTTTGATCTAAGTCATATGTACGTATGTTTTATCTTTCATACAATGCAGAAATCAGTTAACACACTTATTTTATCATGCACAATGTTAGATTTCACAAATTAATCGCTTTCAGAAACACGTGAACTTGAAGAGCGCTTTTTTAGTATTAATTCAAAGATAATTTGATTAATGTCTTCTCAAAGCAGAAACTGTTAACATATGGTAGCTTCATTTCCAACAATATAAACGTGTATGTCCGTGTATATAGTCTTAATACAACACAAGTTTTAATATGTATAAAATGTTTTATTATTGAAGTGCGTGCTGAACACAAAAAATAAATAAGGACACTTATGTTATAACAATAACTTAGTCCTATACAGCGATTAAATAAAGCAAATACAAATTATGCCAATCACATATATAATTATATGTATATTACATATACATGTCACTTATTATCAACGAATATTACAGCGCATGTAAATGAATTAGTCTTTTAGTGGCAGAGCTATGGCACAAATAATTGGGTTTACTTCTTAAACATACAAATCATCAAACATATTGTCAACTAACATTTGTTTCAGATATCTAGAATTACAAGCTGATGGTTTGAGTTAATTAGCTTTGTTCGATTTTTAAAGCAAAAGGTGCTATTTCTAAATATTGTATTGGACGTACTTCCCACTTGCATTATGCAAATCGACTGAACGTTAAATAAATTGTGACTTCTTCAAGTGTGCAATGTCGATAAAGTTTCAACAATTATGTTGTTTCATTTAATTTAAGCTCAATCGATCAAAAGTAGCATGCGTTTGCAATGGTCTTTAAACGTTTTTTCTATATTGTTTTGTTTTTAATGCACTGCAATAATGAATAGATCGATAAACACTATTTTGTGAAATGAAGTGTTCATAATCAGATAACTTCACATAAGTAATCAGCTGTTACGATTTATAACATGTATAAACAGCATAGATTGTATTTCGATAGAGATCATCATTTTCATTTATTTGACATCGGTGTGATCTTAGATTAATACCAGTTCGTACTTTAAACACGTTATATAATTGTCTATTTATTTTATGTAATAATAACATTTATCTTTCGTTTCAAATTGGCGTTAGTACTTTATGTATTATAATCACGACACTGCGCATTGTCTTAAAACAATTTCATTGTAAACAATGTAAAATTGTTAGTGCAATTTTCAGCAAAATTTTTACTGAAAAAAACACACAAGAGTACCGGCGATTTATATGATATACTAAGTTTAATAAATTATGTATTAAATTAAGTGATTTATTTGAAGAACACAAATAAAAACACCTCAAGCGCCGACATGCACAATTCATTTGAACCAGTATTATCAGCCACAATGTTATAACGTTCTTTATTATTTACCCCAAGTGAGAATATAATATGTTTCAAATGATGTTTTCGTCTGCAAAATAATTTTAAATTTAATAGTTTATACTTCATAAATCTGATTTGTTTTTACAACAAACACTTATCTAAAACATATCATCAATTATTTACTACAAGGTCCCATTATTGACAGCAGTGCTGCAGGTTTATGATTGGCTTTCATCGCTCTATACATTGTGGTAGTTTTGTCGTGTTATGTATCGTTTAATGTAAACGTTTGCATGTAAAACGACACGATTTAAGCAAGCATGCACTGCATTCACATTTCTATTAAAGCGAAAAACTGTAGATGCACTTGTTGAAGATCAATTATTATTTATTAATGTGTGTATGTTCTTGTAAAGTTAAGTATGATAAATCCAACAAAAACACATATTTTTCTTTCCTTTTGTTATCAACGTTTCGGCTTACGCCTTCATCAGGATAATACAAATAATAACAGAAAGCGGATGGTACGTCATTGACTTAACGTACATTAAAATGCGGGAAAATGTACGTCAATAGAATGAACGTTAATTAAATTAAGCTTAACTTTCGGATTCAAGAATACACAATTTCCTATAAAATTATAAATAAAAAAATTACTTTTTTAAAATAAATTCAATTAAATTTGTTTTATTTTTCTTGTAAAGTTAACCTATACTTAAAACTTGATGAATCAAACTATTGGATTCACTGGTATTTCTGTAATTAATCAGTTTCCCAAATTAAGCATAATTATGCGTTTAACATATTCAAAGAGTATATTCGAAAATAAATGCGGCTTCAATATACGTCTTCGTTTGACCCGTGTCAAGGCATACGGTAAGTAGGCTCGTTAAAATGCTTTTATGCTATTGTTTCAAATAATTAGGTGCTAACAAACATCTTGTCCAATATAAGGTCATAAATGGTTAAAGAATAATAACGTTTTTTCCACACCAATTTATTAACCACGCAGACGCTCTTGACGTCTTATTTGTTTCTAAAAATATAGTAAAAATAAAAAATCAACATATATACATAATGTATTTGCTTTATTCTGGCCTCTATTTAACTTATTTATTTCACAATACGCATCGGTACTTCAATGAAATTTTGACATTGACTCATATTTAAATGTTCATACAAAAACTGATAACGCATCGAGTGCAATAGATCATAGCATTATGTTTTCAGTCAATAAACCACTCCCAGATGAATTTAGAACTGCCAAGATATAAATATTACTGAAATGAACTGCCCCCCATATCAAATGCGTTACCAAGTCTTAATATACTAACAATATGTCAACCATAAAACATGGATGTTAGTTTGTGTGTTTGAAACAAAATACCACATGTACAATTAAATATGCGTAAAGCAATCATGCACCATGTGGTCTAATCGACAATTTACTTCAAATCATGCATTTACATTATACTTGACATATGCTGTTGAATTGAACGTATAATTTAAATAAACACAGAATTGTGCTATAATGTTGCTGAATTTGTATGCTGTTGAATTGTATATATTGTTCCATAATGCTTATGATTTTTTATAAAGTATCATAGATAAACTGTAATATGTATACACATTAGTATTGTTCAACAAAATCGTGTTCATTTACCTTTGACGCGACTTTAGCTGTCGTAGTCGTGATTTTTTTTTACAATAAATTATCATAGTGTTTACATATTTATATCAATTTGTTGTTAAACGTTATAGTTTATTCATTGATCTCGTGAGTCTGACATAACCACCATGTTTGTTATATGAACTTCTTTATGAATTTTTTCTTCATAAAGCTTTATCTTTTTTAAATTTTTCTAACAGATACATATTCATTCTGTTTTTCTCTACATGGAACCGATAAGTTAACCATATTGAACCCCCAGAGAGTTTGCATGAACCTCCTCTTGTCGACTTTGTTTGGCATGACAGCTGCTTACATGTTTATTTTGTTTCTCCTTCGAATATCATGAGTAAAGGCCAGACAAGAGTAGCTGTAATGTCCAGCTTACGCATCAATTACTTCTTACCGCTAGCAATCACATTTTATAACCTCATTGCTATCTTTAATATGCCCATGTTTTTAAAATCTTTTGCTGTTAATATTGAAGCCACGTCCGAGTGTAATCTGACAATACAGACCCATATACGTATTTGTCCAAAAAGTCGCAAAGTAATGCAAAATATCATGTTTTTTTCTATTGATCAAAACAGTCGTTGTGTCAACACTTTGTCTATGGCTATACTGTCTTTTACTAAGCATATCCGTCGATATCCACCCTAACCCCGGACCATCAGCTAGTGATTCCTACTCATCACTAGAATCCCATACTGACTTATCTCTAGATATGTCCCATTTTCTCAACTCTTCACACAATTTGTGGATTGTTCACTATAATGTTCAAAATCGTCTTCATAAACTGGATTTGCTAACTGCAGAATTAAGATCATTCGAAAGCATTACTTTCTCAGAGACGTGGCTATCAGAACCAATCAGTAACGAACAGTTGTTTATACCAGGTTTTAGCCTACCCGTCCGTCGTGATCGAACTCATGATCCACACGGCGGAGTTGCTGTTTATGTCAAGGACGGTATTAATTTTACTCGAAGACGATATCTAGATATAACAAATCTTGAAGAAATTTGGTTGGAGGTTCGACCACATTCGAATAAACGAATTCTAATCGGTACTTTTTACAGACCACCAAATTCAGATAACAATTTTTTCAGCAAAATTGAGGACACATTTTGGCTGACACTAGAAGCAGGCATCCATGCCATTATAGTCTTGGGTGACCTTAATCTTAACACCCAACTTGATCAAGCTGAACGTAAAATCGCCTCCATTTCGCAGCCATATGTACTCAATCAGTGAATACAAGGTCCCACTCACTTAACTAACACTTCGTCCTCTATTATTGCTCTAATATTTGTTTCAAATAAAGAGTCTGTCATGTTTTCTTGTGTAGGTGAACCATTCCTTGATCAAATGATAAGATATCATTGTCCCGTATTCATTATTCTTTAATTCAAAAGGCCATCCCATCTATGCTATAAACGTAAAATTTGGAAGTACGACTCAGGGAACTACGACTCTTTTAGGAGCAACCTATCAAATATTGAATGGAATAACGTATATAGTGACCATCTTGATATTTTTACTAAAAATCTTACAAACGTTTTACTTGATACAGCAGCTTAGTGTATACCAAACAAAGACGTCACCGTCCGCCCAGCCGAACCGCCATGGCTCTCATCCGAAATAAAATTAAATATACGAAAACGAAAACGAGCTTATAGAAAAGTTAAAGCAACAAATTTCGTGTACTAAGTAATGACGTAGTTGCATCTGTCCGCTCTGCCAAATCAAATTATTACGACTCTCTTGCATGCAAACTTAAATCAAACAATCACTCCTCGCGGGATTGGTGGAAAGTCCTGAAATCTTTTTTTACATTCAACGTTAGTAAAACATTACCCCCACTCGTCAACTGCGCTGGTGAACTGGTTTTTTACGAAGTTCAAAAAGCTGAAGTACTTAATGATTTCTCCGCTCAACAGGCAAATATAGATGAATCTCATCACGTTCTACCGTAGTTAGCCTCCATTGCAAATCAACAGATACTTTCGTCTATAGTAATAACCGCTTGCGAAGTAAAGGACGTTCTCACATATCTGCATATGGGTAAAGCTTGTGGTTCGGATTGTATAAATAACAGAGTACTACGTAAGGGAGCAAATGAACTAAGTCAACCACTCTGTGATCTTGTTAATATGTCTATGTCGACGTCAACAGTACCAAGCGATTGGAAAATGTCAAACGTTTGCGCAATATTCAAAAAAGGGGATGTTTCTATTCCCTTGAATTATCGACCAATTTCACTTCTCAATACAATGGAAAAAGTACTGTAAGGATTATCTTTAAACATGTATTTAACTTCTTTCGAGATTCTTTTTTTTTCACAAAATTTCAGTCTGGATTTATGCCAGGTTATTCGACTGTCAACCAGCTCACATATCTATATAATACGTTTTGTAAAGCGTTAGATGATGGATTGGAGGTCAGGGTGGTGTTCTTCGACATAAGTGAAGCCTTTGACAAAGTCTGGCATCGTGGACTCTTATTGATACTGAAACATGCCGGTATCATAGATAAACTTCTAAACTTGTTTTGTAACTATCTCTACCAAAGGCATAAAGGGTAGTAGTTCCCGGGGACTCCTCTTCCCAAGCGGAAATCAAGGCTGGATTGCCACAGGGCTCCATTCTTGGTCCCCTAATATTCCTTGTTTACAATAATGTAAATGACATTTAAGCTAACATCAACTTATTTGCAGACGATACTAGTGTATTTGTAGTTGTTGACACTCCTAATTCCGCCGTTTTAGAAAAAGATATAGACACAAATTGCAACATGGGCTGATACATGGTTAGTAAAATTTAACCCACTGAAGTCGGAATCACTTTTTATATCGCGTAAGAGGGACAAACCCCACCATTTGCCTTTCCATATGTATGATACTCCAATTCAATCAGTCAATAGTCACACACATTTAGGCGTTGTTCTCTCAAATGATGGAAGCTGGCATCAACAAATTGAGTATATTAAATTAAAGGCCTGGTCACGCATCAACATTTAAAAAAAGCTCCGCTTCCGTATTGATCGAAGATCTCTTGAAATATGTGACTTTACGACCAATTCTTGAATAAGCCGATGTTGTATGGGATAATTGTACGATGTATAAAAAAAAAGAGTTAGACCTAATTCAAACTGAAGCTGCTCGCATTGTTTCCTGCTGTACCAGACTTATGTCCTCAAGGTTACTTTTAGACGAAGTTTGCTGGGAAACTCTCGGCAAAAGAAGGTCAAAACATAAACTCATTCTTTTTCTCCAAAATGGTCAAAGGTCTTAGTCCAGAATATTAGTCCTCACTGACCCCATAATCAGTTGGAGAGCGATCTACAAGATCGTTACGTAATTCATCCCTCTTAGATGGTGTTCGTTCTAGGACTTCTTTGTACCAAAATTCCTTCTGGCCCTCAACAATTTCTGCTTGGAATTCACTTCCGGACGAAGCAAAGCTGGTTGAGAACATATCTGATTTTAAAATGGCACTTGATATTAATAAACCTCGTAGTAATCCATTGTTTTATTATGGTAAGCGAAGACAAGAAGTGTTGCACACACGTCTATGAACTAACTGTAGTTCTCTTAACAAACATTTATATGATAGAAATCTAGTTCCATCGCCGCTTGGTCAATGCGGACACATAAAAGACACTACACACTTTTTTTCTGATTTGTCCTTTACATGCAATTTTAAGATTACCTTTAGTGAGAACTATACAACAATACACGGATATATCATTGCGCACATCATTGAGTCGCGATGATAATCTTTCCCTAATAGATAATTTAGCTGTGTTTGAAACAGTCCATTGTTTTATCGAAGGCTCGGGAAGGTTCGGGATGGTATAACTATCGGTTCTCTATTTTTTTAACATTTTCTTTTCTTAACAATTATTCCTTTGATTCTATTTTGTTTTCTTAAATACACTGTTTCAATATTTAAAAAACACAATTTTAATACCAACGATACTCACATACGTGTTGAACCTCGAATCATTATTCATTGCTTTGTGTTTAAAATGCAAATAACCGTGACTATGTATGTTAATATATTACTGTGGAAAGGAAACCTACTAGCTTTGCTACCGTTCCAATCCTATAAACTATAAAATATCTTGTACAAACATTATAAAATAAATTGGTTTAAACCAAATCATGCATTTGTAAAATGTGCGTTGTATAAACATCACATTTCTTACAAGATACTTTCTAAACGCAAATTGTTTTAGGTAAAACGAAACAAGACAAGAACCATGTAAATGTGATCAATATACATTTAGTATATTAAGACAGTGCCTATTTTTGCTAAAAAAATAGAAATACCGACTGATTTAATTGATGTCATATTATTAATAATACTATATTTGATTGCCTCTTGAGTTATCGTCTGTATATTACGAAAGAAGATAGTAAAGAAGTAAATGTTTTCACGTAAAAAACGGAATAAAAAAAAGTACCTTATCAAAATCAACGATCGAACATTGCGAACGAAATACATAATTATGTGAATAATAAACGTTTGATATGATGTTCTTATCTTTTAATTGTTTAAATTTAAAGTAATCATCGTTAGGAGGAATTTTTCTGAGACGTAATTGATAATGGAACCGAAATATGCATTCATGTATCAACAAACAGGATTTTGCAGAATGAAAATATAATTTATAACGAAAAGTGCTACAATCTGTTCAATCTATCAATACATATGGACTTTATCTTAATAATTGGACTTTAACCTGAACAAATATTTAAATTACAAGTGTTAGTAACTATTAATACTGATGAATGTAAAATTGATTATGAAAATACATTTTGAAATATGTAAGAATTACAGTATTTTTTTATAAATTTACTTTATCTCTTTGTATACGTTTAGATCATGTTAAGGAATATAATAGAACCCGCTTCATTATGCGAAGGTCGTTTAATATGACTATCAAATTTAGTTTTATATCAGTGTTGCATATACATGAACACAAAAGGACACTTAAATAGTATCCATACAACGGGGTTCAGATGAGGACTTCAGTCTGAAACGGCATGAGTAGTTTAACAATATTCAACTTGTTACCAACTCGCTGTTATCCGATTATGCTTACAACTCGCAGATGTGAATACAACGTACACATGGTATTGCAAATGAAATTCGCAATTAAACTGATATTTTATTTAAATAAATGCCATTGAAAAGAAATAACTCAGTGGTTTAATATTCGAAAAAAATATTTTTTCTTTTAACTTCTAATAGAAAAGAAAATAATCAGTGGTTTAATTACCAAAAATATATTTGTTTAAAAGACAAATTTCTCACGCTACACATGTTTTGATTGTTATAATTGACCTCAAACTACATCTTTAAATCTGATATGTTGCCAAAAAATTAATTGTCCACATATGCATGTGAACAAAGAAAAGCAGGTGAACTTAATAATTAGATGTTCGCAACGCAGTAAATATAATTGATTCAAATATATGTATTCAATTATTTTTTAAAGTTTGTCATTTTAATATTAACCGTGAAGGCACATGTTTTTACCTTACCAACAGATGTCGGTTTTTTGGTCTCAATATTAAAATTTAAACTTCTGGTGTACTTAGAAAGAATTTTCGCAAAACGGTATGGTTGTAAACATTTGTTTCAGCCTTCATTTGCTGCACATAACATTGTTCATATACTCGACTAACTAAATTTAATTTAATAATATTTAAATAATACACTCAACTGTTTTCTGAAACAAGTGTATTACTTGCATAAAAATGTGTGTTTAAACAAATCCGTTAATATTGTCAGAAAAATGCATGACAATCTATTGTATAATACTATTATTAGTAAGGTCAGTTTGTTTCACCATATCTATTCAAGGAAATTTCCCAGCCATAAGTTAACCTTTAATATTCCAATGGACGTAACAATATCCTCAACGTAAAAATAAAAATTCAAAGCTAAATTCTTTCTTTACTAATTGTCTTATCAAAATAAGATATGTCTTAAAAACTGGTAATGAAAAATTCGCACTTGTAAAATCAGTATTCCTAAGATCTCCATAAGTCTGATTAAATCACGGGTTTCGCTTTATCGTAGGCATGATTTTATTTCCTATGGCATTTATAAGAACTATTTTGGCTATAAAAAACTCCACTAGAACAAAAAAGCATTTATAGCAATTTTCAATGTTAATAATTGTCATATTGTCAATTGTATTTGTAACAAAGTATAGTCGGAACATTTAAAATAAAACATTTGTGAGGAGGCATCAAGCGTTCTAGATAAGCTGCGTATCAGCGTAATACACGCATTAGAAATATCAAGATACGCTAAATTTATCATTTCCGTGCGTTCATTTAAGCAAGCCTATCTGGACTAACGCAAATGATGTAAATTCTCTGCGTACAAGTTAAACAAAAAATATAGACAGCTGATTGTCTTTCGCCAAAATATGAGACTAGCTATCGTAAAAAATAGAGCTAATTTGTGCACTTGATTGTAGAAATAGTTAGCCAGTCGGTATGTATCATCTAGACGCATGGTAAATTTAGTATTGATATTTTTAACAGACAGTCAAGCGCTAATGTGTTTATTCAATTACATTAAGAGGTCAGAATGGCTTCTTCGAAACCAAAACAAATTACTTCTCAAAGTAAAATTGATTATTTTAAAACGGCAAATGTTGTATAGAGTAAAACATTGTACTGCCAATACTGAATGATTTAATATCCTCTGTTTTCAAATCAAAAAGGACACACTTAGACGCTATTACAACAACTGTTGAAAGTTGGCAAATAAGTTTTCCGTGGCTCACGGTGTTGGAAGCCTTAAATCCAAGGACAGTTAAAAAACAACATACACTTGAAGAAACCTACTACTATGACGAAATACACATAGTTAATGGTTTATTATGTTTAACATGATTAAAGTAGTGTGTCTGTACCCCGGCTATATTCTTGTTTTACTTTTAGCATATTACCCTTGAAGCAAGGCAAAATTTGACCATTTACCCTCATGCTTTGAAATGTAGGCGTATTTACCCCCAAGGGTCAAATATTATCTATAACGCTGGGCATCATACATCAGCTGCCCTAATTTTATTTAATGTTTATACCCTAAAATAATTGAAAGCGCTTGAAACATAATAGCGTTGTAGGCATGGGTACCCTGAATGAGTTGTAGTAGTGTTACCTTACAACGATGTGTACGTTGGTACCCTATTAGCATTTAATACGTGTGTGCAACCAAAGCCTGATATCGTTGTAGGCTTATGTTACCTCAAAGCGTTATAGTAATAAATGTTGGCACCCACCAATGGTTGTTGGCGCGTGTACCTTCATAGAATTAAAAACCTGTGTAACCTCAATAATGCTATAGGCGTTGGTAAACAAATAATGTTGCAGGCATGTGTTCCTCAATTTCGATGTAAGATGTGGTACATAATGCGATGTAAAAGTAAGTATTCCCATAGCGGTCTTGGTCTTTGTAATCTTTAAGCGGTGTGGGATAAGGTAACACTATTACGTCGTAGCCGTATGCTCCCTTACGCCGTGTAGGCGTTGGTACTCTTAAACATAGTTGGTTATACTCATTTGGTTTTACAAGTAAATTAATGCAATTCATCACAGGGTTTACATCTCACATACGTACTATGTTTCTCTGTAAAACAAAACAGATCAAGTCGTCATGTTTTACTCGACAAATGCAAAATGATTCCGTCGGACACCACTACTCTGGGATGATGATCTATTTCCTTTGTAGACGAACATAGGTTGTATAGGCACGATTATGGCATATGTTTCCGTCTTGAATGTGGTGGGCCTTTTTTACCAATAGTTTATACCATAATGTATCTATCATGGCTATATGTAACTAAAGTCGAAGTGTAAACAATGATGCAATTATTTAACTACATAGTTATTGTGATGGAATCTTATTCAACTATTAAATTTAATAATATAACAAATACTTGTAAAAATGTATATCTATGTAAAACATTAAAATACAATCGAATGTTGATATTACGGGCCTGATTTATTGTACAATAAAACAGTATCAATTTGCTCAAAAGTGTTAATAAAACAAATTGTCAATACGTATTAATTTATTTAGTCTGAGCATTTGTTATTCAAATACTACGCTTAAATCGTGCGCCTTTTCGTCAATATTCGCACAGAGATTTGACTTGTTAGGAGCATAGCTCGATATCAAATCCCAGCCGTTATAAACAGCAACATGATGATAGCCGAGTCACGTGGTTCAATAAATGTCCCGTTGTTATTTGTATGTCTTTAATTGAAGTAATTCATTGTGTTATTATGAACCTGAAATTAAACATTTTATTCAAAATATTTACAAAAGCAATCATACTACTTTTAAAATATAATACTTTATCGAAACAAATACAATCCTTCAATGTTTGGAAGGATTTAATTTTGACGGCAGTTTTGATCACCGGTACGCGTGGGGAGAAAGCCGATGCGCGGAGTTTGTTTTGTCGTTGTAATTCAAATGACGACAAATGCATGTGAATATTGTTCAAAATTGATCAGGATAAATTTACCCCATATACCATCAGCTCTCTATTTCCCAAATTGTTTATTTATAAATTTGTGTTTTATGTATTTGAAACTCAGTATTTTTTAGCATTGTATTGCTGATATAACTGTTAACCTACATAACTGATATGCCTTCTATGAAAACATCTGTAAGTTGTTTGGACCTCCGCACTTACGAGGACTCAAAGTTATGAAGTCTAACAAAAAAAACGCTGAAAACTTACTAAAATATATAATCGTGCCCGGGTTTAAAATACCATTTCAAAGGCCATTATACACACCGGCATCGGTTGTGCCGTTTTGGTAGTGAACTTAACATTAACTGTTCTGTATCATGTAATGTAGGTATCATTTATCGGTAGTGTCATTGATGCAAACAGTTTGAAAGCAGATAGATAAAGGTTTAAAAACACTCCAAATCCCATACATGACGTTCCAAGCGGAAATCTATGCCAGGCGAGCATACACATAATATCTCATGACACGCCCCTGAATATGCCGCGTGTGCATTACATCGAATCTGTGATTAATTTTTCCTTTAAAATATCAGACTTCCATATGGCCATCATGTTTATTATAGTATACATGTGTACATTAATGAAATTTCACAATTGCGTCCGCATATGTCAATACTCTAGTTGTCTTTTTGTTTCTGAAATATTAAATATGCTTGAAATATAAAATCTAGATTTGAGTTATCCTTAAGTTTATTAAATGTGGCAGCAAATTGACGAACACATACGAAAAACATATATTTATGGAACACTATTTTAAGAAATCTAACTTACATTACATTTGTATACTTGTTACTTCGCCCATGATCTTTAAACAGCTTTGCCTGTATGGTATCTGGCGACATATGACATGCATTACCAAATAGAATAAATGATAATATAAAATATAACATAAGGGTTTAAGTAAATGCATGTTGCGGTCATGCAATTATGACAGATATTGTGAGACTGGTATACTTGCCATGAAACCCTTTAGCTCATAATCGTATGAAGGCAACCGAAATAGAGTTCAATCCTTACATCCAGCGGCAATATGTCAAACATTACAAAAGCACCAATATGTACATTTGTAGTGTAGTGTATGACATATAAGTGACATTATTTTCGTACTGTTTGCCAATAGCGCATTGGCTTTTGATTCGCTATAAAGCAAAACCTTTTTCCCTCGATTCTCACTGCCGCTGCACTGAATGTCTGAAATATCAAATATTGCGGCGTCCCTAAGTTAAAAAAAAACGTGTACTCGCACACTGATGATATAAAACACTTTTCATATATAATCGGCATAAGTTAATTATCTGGAAAACTAACCAGACCTAGCTGTCGATTGTACTGAGTAATCTCCTGCAAGATATTCCTTGGGATGGAAATCTCTCACGATTGAGCAGCGTTGACTTTGAAGACGAACATAATCAGTTTGCCATTATACTTTCATTTGCAACACTTAAATTAGCTGGTGGTCATTGTAAATACTCATTAAAATACCATATGTGTTATTAGATTGATCCTATAAGGTATAAATTCTACAATCTTTAACACTTGGAATTGTGATGAAATGTGTGTTAAATTAAATGATTTGCAACGTAATATAATGCAATTATATAAATCTGGTATGTCTTACTTTAACCCGAATATACAATTATTTTCAAATGCAGATGTTCTAAATAGGGTTCCTGACATATTATATCTAAATTTAATTCCCGGTAAGATATAATCATACCAATTGTTTTATAACACATTTATGCCTCATTTAACGCGCTGAACGGATGTGCCAAATCTCAGTCGCCGTGGTATCTCTAGATAAAAAAAATAAATTGAATTGCGAAAACGTGAAACTTGTGTTATTGTGTTTCTTTTTATATCGATCAAGCAATCATTACAACAATTTCTGTAAAAAATATTAATATTAAGTTCTAATTATGAATAATGACATCTTCCCTTTAGAATAATACATCATTCGCGTTTTGTATGACAACAGCTATGTATGTTTTACATTTTGTTCAATTTTTATCTACACAAATATTGGGAAATAATGCCAAAATGTTGTGTTTACTAGCCTCTGCTATATTATATTATTTTGCA
This sequence comes from Dreissena polymorpha, assembly GCF_020536995.1. Taxonomy (NCBI): domain Eukaryota; kingdom Metazoa; phylum Mollusca; class Bivalvia; order Myida; family Dreissenidae; genus Dreissena; species Dreissena polymorpha. The sequence continues at coordinate 55,601,969 of NC_068362.1, forward strand.
GTTGTTGTTTATATGTTATGAATACATTTATATATTGTCACTATTTATCAACGTTAATCATCAACGCAACATTTAATAGCATTACATGTTCGACGGACCATTAATAATTGCACATGCAAATCATATCTACGAATCAGATGGAAAAAAACTGTGATAAAAGTGCACACTTTTTAAAGTGCTACACCTGTGATTTAAATGGCTGCAAATTTTGTAGTTGTATTGAGCGTAGGTTTCAATCAGTCAATGTTACATGGGTACTCTTTTAATCAACCTAGCAATGAAGCTAGCCATCTTGGTACAAACGTTGTTATCCCCACGTTTTTCGGAAAACAAGTGGGGATTATGTGTAATCTCCGCCGTCCGTCCGTCCCAGCCATTATCTTCTCCTACACTATTAACATTAGAACCTTGAAACTTATACACAGGTTAGCTATGAGCATATTTGCGACGGTGACGGCGACGGAATTTCGATATGATCACTGGGTCAAAAGATGTGGGGGTTGGGGTGGGGCTGGGTCAGAGATTTTCCTGCGACCGCGATTCGAAAAAGGCTTATAACTACTGTGTCCCGTCAGATATTGCTTTAATATTTGGTATGCATGTGTATCTTGACAACACCTTTCCATTTGCATACAATTTTTGAAATTGGGGTTCGCGATCAGGTTTCGAAATCTGCGACCGCGAATCAAAAAAAGTTCATAACATCTGTGTCCCTTCAGGTATTGCTTTCATATTTGGTACGCATGTGTATCTGGACAAGACCTTTCCATGCGCATTATTTTTTACACCTGTGACCATGACCTTGAACTAAGTGTCCGCGTTTAGATTTCTAAATCTATTATGTGGTTAACTCCGCCGTCTGTCCGTCCGTCCGTCTTAGCCACTATCTCCTCCTACACTATTAGCACTAGAACCTGGAAACTTACATACGTAGTAGCTATGAGCATTTGTGCTACAGTGCACTTTTTGGAGTTTTCATCTTATCCCTGGGTTCAAAAGTTATGAGGTTCGGGATGGGGCCTGGTCAGAGATTTTCACTAATGTTTTCTAGGTTATTTCACATTAACTTCTTCATTTCTACACCGATTAACTTCAAATTGATACTGAACATCTCTTATGACAATACAGTCAATCTCATCTATGCATGGCCCCATTAACAACTCTGGGGCGCCCCTGGGTCAAACATGCCGCGTGGGGATACGCGTCGGCCTCTGCCGCGCAATTTTTAGTTTTTTTTGTTGTTTCTACTATTCCAGTCTTAAAATCCGAATAAATACTTACCGGCATTGCACTTCGATGCCACCTTTATGATTCAGTAACGCTAACATTTCGAAATAAACAGTGAAGAAAACAATCAAAAGATATCATAAACACTTATCCAATTAAACACACTTACATCGTACATGTTTTTGAATGTTATACAATTTAAGGAGCATGTTTCAATTTGTTCATCACACTGTCGAAAACACATTCGCATGTAAAATGTATTTAAATGCGACCTTTTGTTCATCAATCACGTTAGGACCGTCATCAACACGCGACAGTACGCTTATGATAGCGTAAACGTACGATGGCATTCACGCGAATACACGACATCACGAAAACTTTAACGCTACAACACAAAAATAATATTGCGATCACACGACAGTATGATGATGAAACCACGATGTAACTTATTGCTATCACATTCGTGGCATCGTGATATCGTCATCGTGCTGTCGAGGTTTGATTTTAAAATATGTCGCCTGCCGTTGCGAATTGTGTGTGCAAATCAAAGGATGATGTATATTTCTATTTTATTTTATAAGCGATTATTGATTTAAAGCAAATCCGATTTGATTTTGTTAAAACAAAAACTGTCTTTCAGTTAAATCACCTGAACATTGAAATAGTTCCTTTTTCTGTAGAAATTAAGGCAACAGTCATCATGACATCTGGCCTGTGAGATTGAACTTGATAACATCACTTCGATTATCCTGTAGCAAGTATGATGCAGATTATTCTGACTACCTTTGGCAATTATAGCTTCAAAGACTATACCATTCTAAGCGGCGAGTGGATTCAATTTTATGACGAATAATGACAGGGTTTGTGCTGACAAACCGATATCAAAGTGAGACTTTTTTATTAGATCGTGATCTAACTGGAACGCCTGCTCCGCTTTTTTAATTTTTTCGTGGGTTATTCAAGTACGCATTATCTAACGTTTTAACCCCCAAAAAATCAGTTCATCCAATAATTTGATCTCGAGTGTATCCTCATGATACAATTACAAGATATCTACTTGGCTATCTGCCAATGGTTCGATCTCGAATACATCCTTATGATAAAGTAACAAGATATATAATTTGGCTATCCTCCAATACTGCCCTCGTGCTTCAAATATTTGACCGTCTGGTAACTAAAGAAAATAATATACGGACATGTTTAGAATAAGCACGCACGCTTACATATAAATATATCAGGCAATTTTGCGGTAAACATATATACATGTATCTTACATGAAAATTGTATTAACATATTGAGCACATGTGTCAGGTATTATTCCTTTTAAATTAATTAGGTCTCTCAAAAAAACTACTATCACTTATAATTATACGAATAATAAAATTTGTATTGGTAATTAATTAATACTTATATTAATATTATTAGTAGTTGTAGTAGTATTTTATTATCATTATAACTAGACAGTATCATCATCATCATCATAAACATCATTTTCAGCAGTAATATCAGCATCATTATCAGCATCATATTCTCCTCCTCGTCTTCCTACTCATTCTTCTCTTCCTCCTCTTCTTCGTCCATTTCCTTTTCTTCCTTTTCCTCGTCATCGTCGTTTATACTATATTGAGAAAGTTTTAATGTTTAATAACGTTTGTTTTACGATCGAAAAGAAGTCCTTATGATCAAAATGGTGTACTTGTTAAGCAATAAGGGGCAGTCTTAAACAATTACCACTACCCTTTACACGCTAAATAAACTGAAAATGTATTAAGAATGATAAGTGCAATGTTTATTGTATACAATTTATAGATTTTATTAACAGCTCATTCCTTTCTGTTAAACATTATAAGTTGATTAATAATGAGTCATTAGAAGAACTGCATAGTAACATGATAGCAGAATGAACACGACCTGCTAGCTTTAAGGAGAGAACCTGATATCACATCAAAGTTAACGAAACTCCATTTTATTAAATAAATCGCATATGGGGATGTTTTGTTTGCAACCCACGTCCTAATAAGTATCGGGAAACAACATATTATGTTTAGAAATGGAATCGATGTATATATCAATCACCGGCATCACCAGAACAAACTTTCAACGGCAAAATAAAGATTCCGATTATTCCTTATTTAATAAAGCATTAGTGCTGTGTTTTGTATAAAGCATGTACACACACACATCAAAAGCCGTTGCTATTTAATCAGTAACATGATATTTTAGATGCCCTTATTGACGAACTGTTTTAGATGTACATTTTCCAGTATACCGGGTTGTTAACAAAACGAAATCTAACAAATGAACCAGTATGGTTATTTTATCGTATTAACCAAATCTTTTTTGAATTTTTTTCATATCACGAGTTTATGATTTCACATGCGAAATATATTTGCGCAGCATGTTTGGTCATCCAACTCGAATAAATGCACGTTTACAAAGCATGTTTTGCAAATCAGTATGTGCTGAGCTACGCTAAGGACGGTAACTCACTACGCTAGGAACGATTACCGCTGCCTGTTTATACTTCACTGCTTTGGAGGCAGTCTACAGTTTTGTAGCCCTATTTGCGCATTGGCCCCGGTCAATTTCCTGAACATAAGGCGTATGACCTAAACAAAATTGTTTTTTGACTCCAGGAGCTTAAATGTAAGTATAAATGGTCAATATTCTAGTAATTTCACATGTTTTCAGTAATTCGAAACTAAGTTACCGGAATTTTAGTCAACAACAACAACATGCTCAGTGAGATGTAAACAAATGTACTTCCTGCTTAAAGCAGCCGGAATTTGATAGATTTCAACGGTGGGTTTAAATAAGTTAGCAGTGCAAAAAAGTTCAATGGTAATGACCCATTTTGTCTGGCTCAGTTTGAAAGCATTTGCTGTGATAGTGCAAAGCATGTTGTCCCCTGTGTGCGTATTCTTACCCGGAAAGATAAATGTGATTGCCGGGTTTATCTGAAAATGGGGTTTTTACGGGCAAGTTCCGAGACCTCCGAAAAGGTCTATTTTACCCCAGATACCAGTTTAAAGTGCTTTTTCTGCATTGTTTTGTGCTTTATTTGCAAGCTGTTGATGAGCTGCACTGAATATTGTCTGAATCTATTTTCAGGTTGGGACTGAAGGCCTTGTTTTGAGGGTGTTTTGCAGACCAGTGGTTGTCGGCCTGGTGATTTTCAAGAAAAACTTTAGACTGCCCCCTTAAGGTAAATATCCCAAATTTCACACCCAACGCCCCATAGTCAAAGGTGACATTTTTTGATAAAATAGAGCCATCAACACCTGAAAACAGCTTTCCCATTGAATTCTGAGCAATTTTAGCAGAGATATTAACATTCCAGTAGGGGGAGGTAAGCCTGATTTTTGAAGAAAACCCTATTTTGCTTGGTACGCACATCTGCTTTAGAGACGCAGTATTGTTTCTTTGTGCGATATGCTTAGTTGTTCATGCAAGAAAGACTAAGCTGACTTATTTCAACTATACGTACAACATTTAGTGCCTTTCAAACCATTTAAACCCCTAAATGTGCAGACACTTTGATGAAAAGTGAGTAAAAAAACACTGATTTGAAGGGGAAAAACATCAAAATTCATTTATTTTTTTAACTTTGACCAGTGTAGTGAGTAATTTTTGACTCAGGATGTAAGCTGACACTCATTGTGAGTGATTTTTGGCAATATGATTATATCTACTTCTCATATCTGTGCAAATTGAGTGACTTTTAGACTTGCGTAGAATACCGAAAGAATGACCAAAAAGTTGCGTGAAAATGCTGCCGCTGATATGCTCACTAAAAATAGTCTTAAATTGTACATTGCAGTTATATTACAAAGAAAACCACCCAGTTTCATCCAGAATTGACTGAAGAGTACAAATAATTCAAATTTCGATGGGTTTAAAACTTTGGACTGCTATCTTAAGGAGGCAGTCTACAGTTTTGTAGCCCTATTTGCGCATTGGCCCCGGTCAATTTCCTGAACATAAGGCGTATGACCTAAACAAAATTGTTTTTTGACTCCAGGAGCTTAAATGTAAGTATAAATTGTCAATATTCTAGTAATTTCACATGTTTTCAGTAATTCGAAACTAAGTTACCTGAATTTTAGTCAACAACAACAACATGCTCAGTGAGATGTAAACAAATGTACTTCCTGCTTAAAGCAGCCAGAATTTGATAGATTTCAACGGTGGGTTTAAATAAGTTAGCAGTGCAAAAAAGTTCAATGGTAATGACCCATTTTGTCTGGCTCAGTTTGAAAGCATTTGCTGTGATAGTGCAAAGCATGTTGTCCCCTGTGTGCGTATTCTTACCCGGAAAGATAAATGTGATTGCCGGGTTTATCTGAAAATGGGGTTTTTACGGGCAAGTTCCGAGACCTCCGAAAAGGTCTATTTTACCCCAGATACCAGTTTAAAGTGCTTTTTCTGCATTGTTTTGTGCTTTATTTGCAAGCTGTTGATGAGCTGCACTGAATATTGTCTGAATCTATTTTCAGGTTGGGACTGAAGGCCTTGTTTTGAGGGTGTTTTGCAGACCAGTGGTTGTCGGCCTGGTGATTTTCAAGAAAAACTGTAGACTGCCCCCTTTACTGCAGCAGAAAGCCTATAATTATGTTAACAATAGGTTTAAGAGCTTGTGGGACATATTGGCCAGTCTAGTATTTATAACAGCGGGTGCGACGACATTGGTAAGTTTATCATTGACTTATGTACATATTGGCTGCTTTCAGTAAAATCGGGGCTTAATGCTGCATTAAAAGTATGTCATGTGGGCAAAATTGTTTCTCAATAATCGAAAGTAACATTAATACTCAAAATCAACGAACGTTTCGTACAATATTTTGTAAAATAAACCTCACCAATTGCAAATCAGTTTTCCTTATGGCAATTGCCGAAATTTCAAATCCAGATGTGGACTGGTAAAATAGATGTTTGTAGATACAAAATGCTCGTTGTTTTTCCATTTTAATTTTTCCAACAATATCTATTCATACGACACATGAACACTAACATGGTGTCCATGTGTCGTATGAATAGTTATATTCGCGAAAAATTGTGAATTGAGAATTAATTTGTGTCACAAATAAATAAAAACGAGCATTTTGTATCTACAAAAATCTATGTAATCATACCACATCTAGCGTTTAAATTGTGGCTATTCCTATAAGGAACACTGATTTTTTAGGTGTTAACTTTATTTTACGGAATACTTTTCGGCATTTTCGTTGCTTTTGAGCGTTATAGAGACTTTAAAGAAAATAGATAAAGTATTAGATACACATATCACAACATGATTATAGGCTTGTTATTCTTAAGCAAGGCAGCCAACATTCTAAAGATGGTTGCCAGTGCAGCAACCAATTGTGAAAAAAAGAAGACATATTGTTGTTACTTTGTCTAAGTTATCTCTATAACATAAATCTTAGGATAAACAGTCACACACATCTCGACCTGTGCTTTAAGACACATTCTTTAAAATGTGAATGGGGTGTGTTCATTTCAAACGTTCGATATAAAAAGAAATAAAATAAATTTAAAAACTGAGTTGCTTCTAAGATAATGCAATTGCGGACAACTTCATTGCCTTCAGCGCTTTGATTAAAAGTACTTTGTTCAACATTAAAAGTCCAGTACATTAGCTAGTGTGTAAATGCTCGTCGGCCAACAAACGTTGAAACAACTTAATTTGTTTAAAAAAAATAAATGATGCGAAGAACTTAAACAAAAAAACTATAAGCTAATCACGATTTTCCACAACATTCCAACTTTTCAGTATTTGAATAAGGAACTGCATATTTACAAAGCTGATACATGTCTTTATTACGGATAACTAATCAATATACTTTTGTTTCGAATCAATTCACGCTTATCTGAAAACGTTTGAACAAACAAGTTACTACCCATCTCGAGGCAAGTAATTGATCATGTCAGTACCTTTCCCTTAGGTTCAAATGCTTTCGAAAAATACATACATTCTTTAAACTGTATGGTACATCAACTCATGTTAAATAACAAGTTGACACAGTTTGTTATAGTATATAGGAATAACATTGTCCTATATGTAGACCTGTCAGTCTATCATTCTCGACAACTGTCGTAGTATATGTGTTATGTTTCAGGTGGGCCAGTCGCGCGAAACAAACAACATTAAACACACTTCATATTAAAGAACGTTTTATCGCTTGACAATTTTGGAAAACACTTATTGCATTAGAATGCAATATAAAACAAGAATGCTTACATAAATATCTACACTCACAAGATAATTACCGACAAAGCATTACAATAACGTTATTTTTTTAAAGAATCATTAGTCAAAACCGTGTGAAGTTTGTAATGCAACGTGTTTTTAGATATTATTATTCATCGTTTTTAAACAATTCCCAATATTAACGTTTTGTTAATGTATGTATATAGTGTGTGTTTGCTTTAGTCGAAAAAACGAACTTAGAACATATCTTTGTTTCTTTTTAAAAATAGACATGACGATGCGGTATGTTATCCAATATTTGATGTCAGCAATAAAGTTAACGTGTTTCACTTTACATGCTACAATATAGTGATTCAACTTATCCTTAGCCCCAAGAAAGATAATACTTTGATGACAAACCATTGCCCTGAGGCGAGTAGCAATACATCTAACAGTATCCTTTAGCTATTGATGTTAAAGCCATGGACATTTTATGTCGTGACATAACTTGAAAGACGCGTATTAATTAAAATTGTGCAAAAGACAGCATATCAAAGTTAAGGCGTGCTGTCATGTCGAAGTAATATCAACATTAACCTTCAATTCTAAATGAACTGTGATATAAAATTTTCTGTTTTCCCTTGATTTAACGTGATCAAAGATATGTTCCTAGTTTTCAAATTAACATTTATGATCAGTAATCTGTATTAATGTTGTAATAGCGTGTGGCTTGAGTAAAGCTTTGCACAAAAGCAAAAAATGTATTATCTTTCTCATAAACCGTAAAAATGCATTCCAACATAAACTTTAGACATGCATAATATCAATTAAACTTTAGGATTGCTTCATTATTATATATGTAATACTTGAGAAAACGGTGTTGGCATCAGTATTAGATTGTTAAATTGTGAATATCAAATTGCAATTATAGTTTAAATCTCTAGTGATATGCATGTTTCATAATGTAAAACTACAATTAGTTAACAGCTGAATGGTACTATGCCCATGGTATACGTTTACACGCGGGGTATTTTAAGACTCGAATCATAATAGAGTCCTAATTGTTCAATCGATTGAACGCTTAATAACCGTTATGCATTATTTTTGACGGGTGGATACATTGATAAATCGATGGTGTTTCTCCCTAAATATATAAATATATAAATATATATATATATATATATATATATATATATATATATATATATATATATATATATTTATGTGTGTTTGAATGTATTAAAACGATGCAAGTCCGCTTATTTCGGTAATTTTCTACCTTAAAACAATGTGATATTGATAAATTAAAAATAAATGTGTATATAATGTCAAAACCTATTGTTGAACTGACATCTATAGACATGCCTTAAGACGTTCACGACAATAAAACCACGTTATCAATAGTACAACTGCGAACAGCGGTACTTCTTGTACATTTGCTTAGAAAATGTTTCACTTCTTCTACCGACTAGGCAGCTTCTGCTAAAAGTTACAAGGATACTCTTTTTTATTAGCATAACAAGTTGTGTTTTTTTATAGAGCGTGACACATGTGCTTAGCAACAATTGATTCAACGTTAACAAAAGATTATACCATTTTTGAAAATATTATGCCTAATGTCGATAAGCCCCTTTTGACCATAATTAACCGATGTTACTTGCACATGTGATTTAGACGCTGATGATCCCACTTTTTGGTATGCCTTTATGGATTTTGTTGCAGACGATATGAATTACTTTATATCGCCCGTGATTCAAAAAGCTTTTTAGTAAATATATCAGAGAAATTAAAAGATAATCTTAAAATATAAGTCCTTTTTTTCTATTTGTATATTGTGGCATATTGACTGCGTTCTCTTTCATCTTCAAACGGTGAAAAACATTACTGTTTATGGACTTTAATCCTTCTAGAAAAAGACTATTATGTGCACCCGTAGCACACGCAATATTACATGTTTTATATAATCGCAGTTTAAGACAACTCAGTAACATATCGTTAAGGTTCTTAGAAAATGGCGTATTAAATAATTGATCAGTTTATAGGAGAAACATTCATGTTCTTCGAGAAACTTTGAGTACGTATTGCCATTTGAATTTTCTCGATCATTATACACGCGGTTCGGGATCGATTCTAAATTCGGGTACGTCATGCAATATTGCCCATTTACAAGTAATAACATTAACCTGATAATTGTGTTATCTGTTGAGTCTCTATTACGCCATATATTTACTAGGTTCCTGTCTCGACTGGTGGTTGATAAAACACTACACCGTTTTGGCAGTTTCGTTTAACCTATTTTTTGCCCACGATTTCCTCATATGACCATGTGTATTCATCCTGATTTAATATGATATCCAGTATGTTCGATGGTAATCTGTCATAAAAAGGCAATTTAAATAAAATCGAAAAACTTTAGCTGTCAAAATGGCTCGTGCATATTATGGACCATTTTCAAAAAAAAAATAATTGTGTAATTATTCAATGCCTATTGAAGTGATTGAGTTCAATTATGAACGGTATTGTTCTACTTATCTGTCGCTAAAGTAAGCTGTTATGGTATTGTTCAACCGATCTGTCGTTAAAGTAAGCTGTTTTGGTTTTGTTCAACCAATATGTCGCTGAAGCAAGCTGTTTTGGTATTGTTCAACCAATCTGTCGCTAAAGTAAGCTGTGTTTACACGTCCACGCTTTATTGATTTATCATCATCAATGATGAGATTTCGTAAATGCTGAAAATATGATAATATACACAATAATTCACATATGATTTACGCACACGTGTTTTTATTCTTAAGACTCGTTTCGATTATTTCAATTAAATATATAGTTACGCTGCTCCTTTAAGGGGAGAGGGGCAATTACATTATATATACTATAACTGTTTAGTTCCAATGTTTTTCGCTATGTTGTTTTTTCATCCATGATCATGATTAACCATAGCACATATAACACATTGTAACGCAAATAATTATATATGTATATGCTCATGTGTGCAAAGAAAACAACAAAAACAAATGCATGATAAATGCAGGATAATACATATACTTTTATAAATAACAAATTATTAAACTGGTGTTTTGTTAACTGTATCACATGCTTACATGAACTGTTAAACATGTACACACTTTGATAGGATCTTCGGAATCACCAATATTTGCGTTTTGAAGTAGGTTAAGCCCAAACGTCTGAAGATTATTCTCTATGTATATCATCAACACGATCAGATATCGAAACTTCATTAGAATTTAACAAAGATCAGCTAAGATCATGAGATTATTGTTGATATGCAATAAGGCGATTAAGCTATTCGTGTTCATAATTAAGATATACGTGGATAGGTCCATTAAGGCACTGTTCGTCAGCCAATTGTGAAAACATTATTTCTCTTTCATTTAAAAAGTAGCTGAATCATAGTGAACGTCTTAGATAGTACTGGATATTGAGAAGAGACCCATTTATTGAGTTACTTTAATTGTATCGAAGAACGTAACTATCGAAACGAAACCATCGTCTATTTAGAAGCTTTAAGTCGACTCATGTTTGCCGTGCGACATGGTCTATTTTATTGATGACTTTGAGTGTGCTTTTACTAAATGTTATCATGTACTTGTTTGTACACGAATTTGTTGTATTACGCAACTTTACCTTTTTTAAATAAACAATCCAAATTTTATTAAATGTATCGAAGAAAATGTTTTTTTCCTTAAAACAAGACAAAAATCATTTAGCAGACTTTCCTATTTTACAAATGTTTTTAATCTTGCCATTAAGATTTGTAACGGTATTATTTGCATTTCAATTACGAAAACGACTTCTGCCAATGCCTATCCTAGAATTAATGTGCTTACACGTTCTTGGTATGTCAGGCAAAATACGTCGTGACAATGATGATATATTAATTTCGGGAAGTATGTATTAATTATAAACACATTATTGCAATTATCGAAATGCCCCTTTAGTAAGTTCGACCCCAATTATACGCTTGCATATACATTTATATCCGAATTGATAGTATCTTTCTTTAATTATAATGCCCAAACTGTACATGGCGCGTTTGTAAAAGTATTATGAACATTAAATAGCCCACGACTGATTTTCTCAACCTCGCAAAAAGTTATTAGCATTATACATTTACTTGCACTCTAAATGTATTTTCGAAGTCGTTTAAAGTTAAACGTGTTCTATGACGTTTCATTCAATTTTCAAACACATAATGTCTATTTCAAGCACCGGAAATTCTCTGACTGTGATGTTCCTAACACAAAGGGTTTATTATCACACGGACAACATTTAACAGGGACATGATTGTCGTGTTCTTCTGTATCCAAATGAACCATATTTTTTATTATCGCGAACGAAAATCAACATGGGGTATTTTGATAACGACACGTAGTGTTAGATGTCACGACTGTAATGTTTTTAACCACGCACACGCACTTGCGTAATGTCTAATTGTTACCGCGGTAAAACAATTAAAGTCCAGACCAGTTTCTGATAATCACTTACTTAACTTTAACAAAAAGAGTTAACTTAACGTGTTTAGAAGCAGTTTTACACACTTTGTTTGATGTGTGTTTCTACAAAATTCCAGTAAGTATTAATAAACACGCATAAGACTTTCTGATGTGTTCGTCGTTGAATAAATGTACCCAAACATTGTTGCTAGTGAACATTTATATAATTCCGGATATGGGGAATTTTGCGAAACGCTTACAGCCACACACCTTGAAATGAAGTACATGTTAATCAATACATATAGATGCAATTTGAAATAGTGCAACATTGCCATTAAATCTATAGCCTTGTTAGCAAGTAATTTATTATTTTGTTTGAATTTTAAAACCGAAAGTAGGATTTCTAAACGTATACATACATTTCGACCAACGCGATTATTTTTATTTTAAGCGCAAAAAAGACGGATTTCTACCTTGTAACCACCAGATATATTCTAATTGAGATAGATAAAATTAAATGTATAGCCTAGTTAGCAAGTATTTATTATTTTTCAAACGGTACCGCATTTAAAACCGAAAGTAGGATTTATAAACGTATACGTCCATTTCGACAAACGCGATTATTTTTAAGTTTTTAAGCGCAAAAGAGACGGAGTTCTACCTTTTAACCACCATACATATTCAAATTGGCATAGATCAAATATGTTTTTTATTTATACTTCAATTTACTATGCCATGTATTGCATTTCAAGGTGTGTGACTTTTAACACACGCAAAGTCAATTAAATAATGATACAATTAGTGCAAATATTCTTTAGAATATTTTTGTCAATAAATATTAAATAACGAACTAGCAAACGAAGTAGATACATGATTTAATATGGTCGCAGAATATGCTTATTTGGTACCGATCATTATTCACTATTCTTGCGATTTAAATCATTGCTGATTGTTAGATCAGGAACATTAATACCTATATTAAACTTTACTAAAATGTATTTTTAAGACTTAATTGTCGGTTATGAATCCGCCACCGCATTGGTAAATTTGAGTTGTGTGCCTTGTTTGTATAATAAAGTATAGCATAGAGTCGAAGGATTTCTCTGTGTTAACGAGTTGAATAGCGTAGTGTTCAGAAATGGATAGCGTAAGAAATGTATCGTTTGTTAGCTCGGTTTGGTTTCAAATAATGTTCCTGCAAAGAAATAACCACTGCAATTGTGTGTGAACAATACAGAAGCAATAAAATGTCCCAAAATTCTACAATAACATTAGCAACGAGCTGTATATTTGAATGAAGATAATATTTTCATATACGCATTGCAGTTTGTATTTGCTGTTTAATAACCACGGTCATCTTACCACGCATTTAAATTCTATATTACAGTGATAACCGCAGTATAATGAATATGACCATCACCGGGAAAAATTCCTAGCTTACCTAGGCTAAATATTGCGTGGGTATCGTAGGGTTTCACAAATTATAATGACAGCATATAAAACATACGTACATCGATCAAGAAATCATAAGCTGTTGTACATCCGGCTAATAGTCGATTTCGTAAAAAAGAACGCAATAAGAAACTCGCACTTTTCTTGAAAGTCAACTATTTGTCGGCATTTATTCGCCTTGCAAAAATATCTTCCATTTACTTACACACGATTGAATTTCCGCTTCATCTTGACGGGAAAATGACTTTGATTAGCATACAATTTTTGAGGACGTGCTCGATTAATTGCGTATTTTCGGGTGAAGAGTTCGAAAAGAATGGCTTAACAGTTCTATGAAAAAAGATACAATAATTCCGCGCTTTTAACTATATCATAATCATTAATTAATCACAGAAATGAAACACAACAAGCCGACACTTTATAGAAAATTCATTAAGTTTAAAAAACCTTTTTCTAACTAATTGACGTTTAGTATAAAAACGAGAATCGATTAACATATATGCAAAGTGGAGCAACATCAGGAAGAAACGAGTACAACACGACGGCAGCTATGAATGACAAGTGACATATTGTAAAAAGCTTTATACGAAAATCAAAGTCCCACAACATTCAGGCAGAAATTTATAACGATTGGAAATCCGTATGGTTGTTGCAAACTTGATGCAAAAAAGCTACCAGTTTGTGATCGTCATTTATTATTGAGACCACCACTTGCATAACAATCGGTTTCGGTCACATCTTCCAAATGAAGCCTGATTACAATATGTGATATGTATGCGAGGTTTAAAGGGACCTTTTTCACAGATTTCAGCAGATATTGAAGTTTGTCTTCAAATGCTTTATACGTATTGATTAAAGTTAACATTTTATCTAAAAAGCTCCAGTTAAAAATACAAGAATGAAATTAAAGAACGAAAGAAAGTAAACCTTAACTGGGCTTGAAACACTAATCCCTGGAGTAAAAGTCTATCGCTGAGACCACTCGGCCATCCGTGCTAATAAGATTAGTGAGGCATTTAGTACTTTATATAAGCAATCCTTGAAGTGTCACAAAATATAACGACAACAAAAAAACTCTCCAAATCATTCAATCGTTTCGCGTTGCAACGATTTATAATTTTCAGGTTTTTAAATCGTCAACAGATGCATATAATGGATATAGTAGAGAATAGTAAATGTTCAGTATTAATATTTGGTCACAAATGGAATAACTACAACGAAAATGTGCGAATCTGAAGCATGTTTTTATTTTGTCAATTAACCAAAAAGTGAAAAGGCCCCTTTAATATAACGTTTTAATGAACGCGATGGCAATTCATATAACTCTTATAAAAAAGGCATTATAGTCACAATAGTCATTGTACCATTTAGGCTTATGTACCACAAATAAACCGAATGTGCTTATTGAGGATATTTTGTCAATTACTTGGGGAAAGAATGTCCACTATTTTTACGTACTGGCATGAATCGATTTATGATAGTTATATGTTATAAAACAATGTACGTATTGTCATAACAAAATGTTTACTAAAACGTATTGCTACCATAACCTTGTAGATTTTGTCTTAGCCTCTAACGGATTGTAAATGTTAATGTATGCCTTATTACTTCTCTGGTAAAGACGAATTAAGCACATGACGGCCCTGGTTATTTTGATAATTGATAGCAGACCCTTTTATTTGACATTTCATAGAAAATATATTGTAATCAAACATGGTCAATGAATGTTGATTTGTTAACAAAATTACTGCCCAAAACAAATAAGTTTAGCCAATTCAATGTTTAAAACATTTTTGTGACGCATACTTGCTGGTGGTTTTGATCTGTAATTTAATGTATTAGGATCCTCTAAGTTAATTTATAAATAGACTTTATAAAATCTAATAAGTAATTAAAACAATATAAAAAACAACTTGAATAAGAATAAATCAAGAATGCGCACGAATTAACATATATCCTATTTAATTAATAACATGCAGTGTAACAATAGTTTTTGATGTCTAATCATTATA
The DNA here is from genome assembly GCF_020536995.1 of Dreissena polymorpha. Classification (NCBI taxonomy): domain Eukaryota; kingdom Metazoa; phylum Mollusca; class Bivalvia; order Myida; family Dreissenidae; genus Dreissena; species Dreissena polymorpha. The sequence goes on from NC_068362.1 coordinate 55,617,304, forward strand.
CAATTTATTATTTTTTTATTGTGTATTTCATCAGATTTGCTAGAAATAGTACAACGGATGTTGGCGCGTTCTTTTTTTTAAATATTTTTAATTGAAATGCTGTTTTGTTCAAATCTGATTTGCATTAAACGCTGACTTTGTATGGCAGAATATAGTTGCGGAGTGCTGTTTTCTCACTATGAGTCAACATAATTGATATTTCCAATTTCGTTGTCATGTACTATCACAACTGTAACATTGATACTTGTGACCTTAATTTGTATGAAAAGGATACTTCACAAACACTGATTTATTGCCTTATGTCACTAAGTAAGCGGTTATGTTATCGGTATACTGTTATCTTTCAACTGGAACGACTCGGCAATCGGAAACAGTACGCTGTTTAATTCAAAGAGGCTAATGTAGCGTCTGGTTATAAATCCATTTACGACATGGATTGGAGGAAATATAGATATAAATATAATGAATACTTGTATAGTGTATTATTTGTTAAAAAGGAAACAATATCAGGACACAATTTTTATTATCGATAGATCCTAACTATTGTATTTCATATAAACTTTTCATTTTATATAACTATCGTGTAAGAAAAACACAAACTAACAATAACTTTCTTCATCACATCAATATCATGTAACCAGTAATGTGGTTTGATTATTCGTATGATGCCTGTCATAACCGGAATATCACTTACAAGATGGACCAATGAGTAGGACTATGTTTCTTGGCAGTGAATACGTAAATCCGTTAGAGTATTTGCTTAGAAAACAGTTTTACAACCACCTTTTACAATTTATTACAACGACATATACGTATTATATCATAAAGCTATCGTTTGATAAGTGTAAAAGCGATATTAAGGGCGTGTTTCACTGTTGAATTGAGCTGAAAAGAATTAACAGGTCAAAAGAGTTAGTTAAAATGTGGTAACTGACCAGGTATTTGCAACTCATCTTGCCACCAGTTGTTTATAAAAATATATATATTATATTCGATATTTTTACATGACTCACCCAGTCCCCTCAGCCGAAATGATCCTTAAAACAAAATTGTGCCTTTGTGTCGTATGAACGAATCTGCAATTAAACTAAATTTAGATTCACATTGTAAATCGAATCATTTTTGTTGTCAGTTGTCAAAATATACGTTCCGTTGACATTCAAATGCATTGATTTTCTCTTTCCTGGATATTGTTTTAGTATCTTGATGCTGCATTAACAAATATAAGTGTATATGAAGTGAAAACACCAAAACTAATCAACGGTTGCGATAGACACCTATTAACTGTTGGATGACAATAATATCACTTTAACATAATACAAATATCCATATTAAGAACAGTGTGACTGTATGTAATAAGGTACATATAACGTAATTAATATCGAAGGTTACACATTTGTTTTGCTTTGAATAATATATACATAAAATAAATGGCGTCTTTATTAAAAGTATCAACAGTCAGCAGTCTGACGCTCGCAAATGTGTTAACAACATTACCAAACCGTAAGCAATGCAATGGTTATACTCGGCAATGGGAAATATAAATCACAGTTGCACGTTATTTCATCTTCAGTTTTTGGAAAATAACCATTTATATGTATTGTACAGTATATGTATTTGAATATGTGCATGGTCCTTGATCATCAACTACAACCGATCAGTTTGTGATATACCTTTTTAGTGTTATAAAGTTTGTTTATTTATTGACATATACCATAAGAGAGGTGATTTAATCACAATTTTGGCTAATCACTAAACAGGCATGGTGATATTTTACAATTTTACTGTATGATACAAGGAAATTCCAGTTTGTTAGTCAAAGAAGAGATATAGTTGTTAAGTTTAAGCGTTTGATTTCACCAGGTTTCAAACAGCTACCTAGTGTTTTATGTTCATACATCTAGATGCCGGTTGGTTAATACGGTTTGTAAATACTGAGTTTCGATTGTTGGTGGTAAATAATACTTCTATTCTCGACATATTTCTCGATGTGTTTATTTTTGCAATTAGTTGGTGTCAATTCCGCAAAAGTTATAAATACTGACTGAATATGCATTTTGGAAACCACTTTTTGAAAACATAAATTGTTGGGCATGGTACAATTTAAATAACATGTCGCCCAGGCGATGAATGTTTATGCGATGAATGTTTATGCAAACCGCGTTAAACGCCTGCTCGGAAACACAGATGATTGCGTGCGCATTATATAAAAAATGGTTTTAGAAAGCTTAAAGGGAAGGGGAACGGATACATGGGAACAGTTTATTTTTAAATGCTTTTTTCCTTTTGTTTGTAAGTTACTTCTAGTTTTGTTGATGATAGTGTCATTTATGTGACCGATGAGGGGTCTCTTGCGTTTGAAGAAGAATATTGATGCCGGGTTATGTTAAGTTATTGTGTCAAGAAATATTTATGATATATGAACATAATTCAGTGTGCATGTCATGGAATTCAACACATCGCGTTTCCATGTATTTGTTATTTCTTATTAATTATTAGTGCATGTCTTCGTAAGTTCTTCAGAGTTTAAAATATTCAAAACAATGCATGCAAATGCATGAACACTTTTGCACATTCAGGATAAAATAAACCCCTCATATACGATTAATATAATAAGTATGGGACTAAAATGTATGTGTAACACAACACAGTTTACACAACATATATTCAACTCGCAACGGACTTTGTTTGATCTAAGCCATAGGTACGTTTGTTTTATCTTTTATAAAATGCAGGAATCAGTTCAAACACATGATTAGGCATGCAAAATGTTAGATTTCACAAATGAATCGCTTTCAGATATACGTGTATTTGCAGAAAGCTTTTTAGTATTATTCAAAGAAAATTTGTTAAATGTCTTCTCCAAAGCAGAAACTGTTAGCATTATGCTAGCATCATTTCCAACAATGTTTACGTGTATGTCCATGTATATTCTCTTAATAAAACACAATTTTATGTATACAATGTTTTCTTAATATTTTAAGATCAACGCCGTTCAAATTTTAGTATGGTATTGTTTCATGTCCACACAAACAAATTATCGGATGCGTCTTAAATTTACAAATATAAGTGCCTGCTGAACACAAATAATAAATAAGGCCAATTATGTTATAACTATAAACTAAGTCCTATCCAGCGATTAAATAAAGCAAACACAACAATACAAATAACGCAAAACAAATATATAATTATATGTATATTACATATACATTTCACTAATAATCACATAATATTACAGTGCATTTTAATGAATTAGTCTATAAGTGGCTATGACACAAATAATTGGTTTAACTTAAACATGCAATTCATTAAACATATTGTCAACTAACATTTTTTTCAGATATCCAGAATTACACGCTGATCGTTTGAATTAATTAGATTTGTACGAGTTTTATAGTTGTACGTGCTATTTCTAAATATTGTATTGGAAGTACTCCACACTTGCATAATGCAAATTGACTGAATGTTAATTAAATTGTTACTTCTTCAAGTGTGCAATGTCAATAAAGTTTCAACAATTATGTTGATTCATTTAATTTAAGCTCAATCTATCAAAAGTAGCATGCGTTTGCAATGGTCTTTAAACGTTCTGTCTATGTTATATTGGTGTTTAATGCACTGCAATCATGAAGCAATATATCGCATTAACACATTTTGGTTAAATAACGTGTTCATTATCCGATAAATTCACATAAGTAATCAGCTGTTGGGATTTATAACATGTTACTATAAACACCATAGTTTGTATTTCGATTGAGTTCATCATTTTCATATATGTGACATCATTGTGATTTAATACCAGCTCGTACTGCAACACGGTATAAAATTTTCTATATGTGTTTTGTAATTTTGCTATAAATTGGCGTCTGTGCGTTATGTATTATAATCACGACACTGCGCATTATCTTGAAACAATTTCATTGTAACTGTAAAATGTAACATTCTAATGCAAATTTCAGCAAATTAACACTGAAAAAATACAAGTTCACCGGCGATTTATATGAAAGACTAAGTTGAATAAATTATTTATTAAATGCAGTGAATGTTTCGAAGAGCACACATTTGAACACCTCAAGCGACGACGTGCACAATTCATTTGAACACCTCAAGAGGCGACGACGCGCACAATTCATTTGAACACCTCAAGCGACGACTCGCACAATTCATTTAAACACCTTAAGCGATGACATGAACACATACTAGGTGAACACCTCAAGCGACGACGCGCAGAATTCCTTTAAACCAGTATTATCATTCACACTTTTTTATAACATTCTTTAGTATTTACCCCAATTGAGAATATAACATGTTTCAAATGATGTTTTCGTCTCCAAAAGTTGTTTTAAATTTAATTATTTAGACTTCATACGTCTAATTTGTTTTTCACAACATTCACTAATGTATAACAATTATTTACAACAATGTCTCATTATTGATAGCAATGCTGCCGGTTTAGGATTGACTTTCATCGCTCTAAACACTCTGGTAGGTTCGTCGCCTTTTGTATTGCTTAAGGTAAACGTTTGCTTGTAAAACGACACGATTTGAGAAAGCATGCACTGCATTCACTATACTATTAAAGCGCAAAGATGAGCGTTTGCTTGTTGAAGATCAATTATTATTTATTAGTTTGTGTTTGTTCTTGTAAAGTTAACCTCTACTTAAAACATGATGAATCAAACGATTGGATTCACTAGTATTTCGGTAATTAAGCAGTGTCGCAAATTAAGCATATGTGTTTAACATATTCAAAGGGTATATAAGAAAATAAAAACGGCTTCAATATACGTCTTCGTTTGACACATTACCCGAGTGAAGGAATACGGTAAGAAGGCTCGTTAAAATGTTGTTTGCTATAAGTTCAAATAACCAGGCGCCAACAAACATATTGTCCAATATAAGGTCAGAATAACGAATGTTGTTCAGAATGGTTAAATAATAATAACGCGTTCTTCCACACCAATTTATAAACCACGCAGGCGCCCTTGGTGTCTTATTTGTTGCTAAATATATAATAAATATATAAAATCAACATATATACATAATGTATTTGTTTTATTCTGACCCGGAGTAAACTTATTTATTTCAGAATACGCATCGGTACTTCACTGAAATGTTTGACATTGGCTGATATTTAAATGTTTGTACTAAAACTGATAGCGCATCATGTGCAATAGCTATAGATCATAGCATTATGTTTTCTGTCAATGAACCACTCCCAGATGAATTTAGAACTGCCAAGATATAAATGTTACTGAAATGTATTGCCCCCATATCAAATGCGTTACCGAGTCTTAATAAACTCACCATATGTCAGCCATAAAAAGTTGCTGTTAGTGTGTGTGTCTGAAAGAAAAGAACATATGTGCAAATAAATATGCGTATTACAATCATGCACCATTGGTTCTAATCGCCATTTTACTTTATAGCATGCAGATTTCAAATGTGCGTTGTATAAACATAAAATGTCTTACAAGATAATTTCTAAACGCAAATTATTTCAGGTAAAACGAAACAAAACCAGAACCGTGTAAATGTGGTCTATATAAATTGACTATACTAAAATTTAGCATCGTTAGCCGGACTTTTCTAGTACAAAAATTGTAATGGAGCCTAAATATGCATTCATATGTCAACATGTATGCTTTTTCAGAATGAAAGTACAATTTATAACAAAAAAGGCTGCAATCTGATCGATTAATAGGATTGTGTTGAATGTTACTCTATAATTGGAATTTAAACTACAAGTGTTGGTAAAAAGTAATACTGATGAATGAAAATATGTCGCTGTGTATATGTTTAGATCGTGTATAGGAATAATATAACACAGTGTACAATATGCGAAGTGCATTTACTCTGACCATCACATTGAGTTTTATTTCAGTGGCTTGTTGCATATACATGAACAAAAAACGACAAAACAAAATATTATCCATAAAACGGGGTTCAGATGAGTACTTTGAAACGGCATGGATTGTTGAACAATATTAAACTTGTTACCAAAACTCGCAGTTATCCGATTATGACTCACAAACCTTACACATGTGAATAAAACGTGCACATGGTATCGCTAGTGAAATTCGCAATTAAACAGATATTCAATTCAAATAAATGGCATTGAAAATAAAATACTCTCTGCATTACTATTTGATTTTTTTTTAAACCTTTCTTACGCTACACATGTTTTGATTGTTATAATTGATCTCCAACTACATCTGCCTATCTAATATGTTGCCAAAAATTAATTTACCACATATGTATGTGAACAAAGGATAGCAGGTGCACTTAATAATCAGCTGTTCGCAAGAAATACATTAGTCATAGGTATTTGTCATAATTAAATCAAACTTATGCATTCAATTATTTTTTACGTATTTCATTATAATATTAACCGTGAAGGGAAAAGGTTTTACCTTGCCAACAGATGTCGGCCTTTTTGTCGCAATATAAAATTAAAAACTTCTGGTGTGCTAAAAAATGTATTTTCGCAAAACGTTATGTTTGTAAACATTTGTGTAAGCTTTCATTTGCTACACAAAACAATGTTCAAATATTCGACTAACTAAATTAAATTCAATACGGAGCATAATTTATACACTCAACCGTTTTCTGAAACAAGTATATTACTTGCAAAAGATTTGTCTTTTAAACAAATCCTTTAATATTGTCAGAAAAATGCATGAAACACTATTTTTTAATTTAGTAAGTTATGTCAGTTTGTTTCACCCTATCTTTTCAAGGGACTTTCACTGCCATAAGTACACCTTTCATACTCAAAAGGACGTTACAATATCCTCAACGTAAAAATAAAAATTCTAAGCTACATTCTTTCTTAACTGCTTGTCTTATCAAATTAATATGTCTCAAAAACTTGTAATAAAAAACGCACTTTATTGTAACATTACTATTCCCAAGATCTCGATAAGTCTGATTAAATCACGGGTTCGCTTTATCGTACGCATGAATTAATTTCCTGTCGAATTTATAAGAACTATTTTTGGCTATACAAAACTCCTTTAAAAAACAACAATTATAGCAATTGTCAATGGTAATAATTGTCATAATGTCAATGGTGTTTGTAACAAAGTATGGTCGGAATTTAAAAAAAATAATTTGTGAGGAGACATTATACATCAGCTGCCCTAATTGTATTTACTGTGAATACCCTAATATAGTTAAAGGCGTGTGAAACATAAGAGCGTTGTAGGCATGGGTGCTTTGAAAATGTTGTAATGTAAACTTACAGAGACGTGTACGTTGGTACCTTCATAGCATTGTATACGTGTGTGGCACCAAAGCTATTTAGGCGTTAAACCCTGATATCGTTGTAAGCTTATGTAACCTCAAAGCGTTATAAGAATAGCTGTTGGCAACCACCGGTGGATGTTGGCGCGTGTACCCTCATAGTACTTAAGGCGTGGGTAACCTCAATGATGCTATAGGTGTTGGTAAAAAAATCATGTTGTAGGCATGTGTGCCACGATTTTGATGTAAGATGTGGTACGATATTGCGATGTAAGAGCGAGTATTCACATAGCTGTGTTAGCTTGTGTACGCTAAGTTGTGTGAATAAGGTAACACTATTATATTGTAGGCGTATGTTCCTCACAGCGTGTAGGCTTTTGCACTCTTAAACATGGTTGGTTATACGAATTTCGTTTTAAAAGAAAACTGTTGTGATTCATCAAAAAGTTTACATCTCACATACAAACTTTTTTGTCTGTAAAACAAAACAGATCAACTCGCCATGTTTTACGCGAGAAATAGACAATGTTTTCGTCGGACAACACTCCTATGGGACGACGATCTATTTCTTGTGAAGACTATTATAGGTTGTATTGACAAGATTATGGCATGTGTTGCCGTCTTGAATCGGGTGGGCCTTCTTCACCAATAGGGTATACCATAATGTATCTGTCATGGCTTCTTGCAACTTAAGTCGCAGTGTAAACTATGACACAATTCTTTAACTACATAATTATTGTGCTGGAATCTGTTTCAACTATTCAATTTAATAATATAAAAATTACTTATAAAAATGCATATCATTTTAAAACATTAAACTACAATCGCATGTTGATATTACGGGACTGTTTTATTGTACAATCAAACAGTATCAATATGCTCCAAAGTGTTAATAAAACAAATACGTATTAATTTATTTAGTCTGAGCATTTTTTATTCGAATAATACGCTTTCCGATAACCGATGCGCGGAGTTTGCTTTGTCGTTGTGATTCAAATTACGACAAATGCGTATGAATGCTGTTTATAATTGATAAGGGTAAATTTATTCCACTTTGCTATCTGCTCTCTATTTCCCATATTGTTTATTTATAAATGTGTGCTAGTGTTTGTAACTCAGTATTTTTTGCTGAAATATCTGTTAATCCAAATAACTGGTATACCTTCTGTGCATACATCTGTAAGTTGTTCCCAGTTTGGGCCTCCGCAATTACGAGAACTTACAGTTAGGAAGTCCAACTATTAACAACGCTGAAAACTTACTAAAATCAATAATCGTGCACGGGTTTAAAGTACCATTTCATACGCGATTATACACACCGACATCGGTTGTGCCGCTTTGGTAGAGATCATTCCATTAACTGTTCTGTATCATGTAGGTATCATTCATTGGTAGTGTATTTGATGCAAATAGTTTGAATGCAGATTAATTAAGATGTAAAATACTCTCCAAATCGCATATATAAGGTTCAAGCGGAAATCTATGCCAGGCAGCATACCCCGGACTTACAATCAATAGTGCGCATACTCATAATAGGTCATGAAACGCCCCTGAATATGCCGCGTATGCATGACATCGAATCTGTGATTCGATTTTCCTTTAAAATATCGACTTTCATATGGCCATCATGTTTATTTGAGTATACACTTGTTAAAATGTCACACTTGCGTCTGCATATGTCAATGCTCTAGTTGTATTTTTGTTTCCGAACTATCAAATATGCTTGAAAAATACAATCCAGATTTGACTTATCCTTAAGTTAATTTAATGTGGCAGCAAATTGACGAACAAATACGAAAAACATATATTTATGGAACCCTATTTTCAGAAATGGTAACTTATATTACATTTGTATACGTGTTACTTCGCGCATGATCTTTAAACAGCTTTGCCTGTATGGTATCTTCAACTGGCGACATATTACATGCATTACAAAATATAATAAATTATAGTATAAAAAGATCCGCGATATGATATAATATAAGGATTGAAGTAAATGCATGTTGCGGTCAGGCAATTATGACAGAAATTGTGAGACTGGTATACTTGCCATGAAACACTTGAGCTCATAATCGTATGAAGGCAACCGAAATAGAGTTCAATCCTTACATCCAGCGGCAATATGTCAAACATTTCAAAAGCACCCATATGTACATGTGTAGTGTAGTTTATGACGTATATGTGACATTATTTTCGTACTGTTTGTCAATAGCGCATTGGCTTTTGATTGGCTTTACAAAGCAAAACCGTTTTTCCTCGATACTCACTGCCGCTGCACTGAATGTCTGGAATATCAATTTATGCGGCGTCCCTCAATTCAAAAAGGTGAACATGCAAACGTGTGCTATAAAATATTTTTCACATATAATCGGCATACGTAAATCATCTGGAAAACTAACCAGACCAGATAATTTATTTAGTTATCTCCTGCACGATGTTCTTTGGGATGGAAATCTCTCACGATTGAGCAGTGTTGACTTTGAAGATGAGCATGAGCAGTTTGCCATTATACTGGCGTTTGCAAAACTTAAATGATCTGGCGGTCATTGTAAATACTTCTTTAAACACCGTATGTGTTATTAGATAGATCCTTTACGGTATGAATTCTACAGTCGTTAACTCTTGGAATTGTAATAAAAAGTGTGTTAAAATAAATGATTAGCAATGAAATATTATGCAATTATAATTTAAATCTGGAATGCCTTTTTTAACCCTAATACATAATATTTTTAAAATGTGAAAGTTCTTAATAGGGTTCATGACAAATTCTTTTTAAATTTAATTCCCGGTAAGATACCATTATAGAAAATGTTTTATAACATATATTTATGCCTCATTTGACGCGCTGAACGGTTTTGCCAAATCTCAATGGCAGAGGTATCTCCAGATAAAAAATAAATTGATATTACGAAAAAGTGAACCTTGTGCCATTGTGTTTCTTTTGTTATATCAGTCAATTAACCATTACATCAATTTCTCTACAAAATATATGATTGTTTGTTCTAATTATGAATAATGAAATATTTCCTTTAGAACAATACATCATGCGCATTTTGTATGACATCAGATCCTTACGTATTACATTGTATTCAAGTCTTAGCGACACACATATTAGGGAAATAATGCCAAAATAATGTGTTTACTATCCTCAGCAGGGGCTTATATATTATTTTACTTTTGCTGTTTTTGTGTCAATGTCATGAATACATTGATATATTGTCACAATTTATCAAATTTAAAAAGGCCCCTTTAAAATATGTCGCCTGTCGATGCGTATTGTATGTGCAAATCATAGGATGGTGTATATTTTATTTTATTGGTTAAGCGAGTATTGACTTATAGCAAATCCGATTTAATTTTGTTTAAATAAAGTTCTATGTCATTCAGTTAAATCACCTGCACATTGTTATATTTCCTTGTTTCTGTACACATTAAGGAAACATTCATTGTAACATCTAGCCTGCGAGATTGAGCTTGATTTGATAACTATACTTCGATTATCCTGAACCAATTATGGTACAATGTATTTTGACTCCCTTCGGCAATTATAGCTTCAAAGACTATACCATTCAAGCGGCGATTGGATGTATTGTATGACGAATAATAACAGGGTTTATGCTTACAAACCGATATCAAAGTAAGACGTTCTTATTAGATCGTGTATTAACTGGAACGTCTGATACGTTGTTTGTATTCTACATGGGATATTCAGGTACGCATTTTGTAACCCTTTTGCAAAAATTGTATGTCAGTTTATCAAATAGTTTGGTCTCGAGTGCATCCTTATGATAACATTACAATATATCTAATTGGCTATCTTCCAATAATTTGATATCGAATGCAATCTTATGATAAAGTTAAAGATATTTAATTTGATAATCTTCCAATTCTGCCCTCGTGCTTCAATTATTTGACCGTCTGGTCATTAACGAAAATAGCTGGCGGACGTGTTTAGAATAAGCACGCACACTCATAATTGCATATATCTCAAGGGGCAATTTTGCGGTTATTATATAAAAATTTATCTTACGTGAAAATTGTATTAACATATCGAACACATTTGACAGGTCTTATTACTTGTAAATTAATTATGTATCACAAAAAACTGCTAATATTACGTAAACTAATAAGAATTATATAATTGTTATTGATAATAAATTAATTATAATATGGTGTTATTATTATTATTTAATTACCATAATTACTCAAAGTTATCATCATCATAAACATCATTATCAGCATCAGCATCATATTCCTCCTCCTCCTCCTCTTCCTCCTCCTTATCAGCATCATCGTTTATACTATCTGTTAAGCAATCAGGGGCAGCGAACTTAAAAGTTACCACTACTCTTTACACGTTAAATAAACTGAGAATTTTGTAAGAATGATAAGTGGTATGTTTATTGTAAACAATTTATAGATTTATTTAACATGCTATTTCTTTCTGTTAAACATTATATGAGGTTAAATAATGAGTCATTAGAAGAACAGAATAGTAACATGAGAGCATAATAAACACGCCACGCTCGATTTAAGGAGAGAACATGACATCACATCAAAGCGAACAGATCTCTATAATATTAATTATATCGCATATCGGAATGTTTTGTGTTAAACCCACGTCCTCATGATCATCGGGAAACAACATATTGTGTTAAGAAATGGAATTGATGTATATATTAATTACCGGCATCAACAGAACAAACTTTCAGCGGCAAAATAAAGATTCCGATTATTCCTTATTTAATATAGCATTAGTGCTGTGTATTGTATAAAGTCTGTACAAACACACATCAAAAGCAATTGCTATTTAATCAGTTACATGATAATTTAGAAAACCTTATTAGCGATCTGTTTCAGATGTACATTTACCATACTACAAGGGTATAATATCAATACTAAACTATCAAATGAACAAGTATGGCTATTGAACATGTGTTTCTCTGAAAATGTTTTTAAAAAATATTGAAATTCGAGTTAACGATTTCACATTTGCAATTTATTTGAGCAGAATGTTTGGTCATCAAACGTGAACAAATGCACGTGTACTTTGTTCATCATTCAATATCATGTACACTAGCTAATGCGTTAATGCTCGTCGGCCCGCAAACGTTGAAAAACTTAATTTTTATTTTGTTTGAAAACAAAATATGCGAAGAACAAAAGAAGACTTATAAGCCAATCACGATTTTCCACAACATTCAAACTATTCAATATTTGAATAAGGAACTGCATGTTTAAAAAGCTGATGATTGTCTTGATTTCAGATTACTTTACAATATACTTTTGTTTCGAATTGACTCCACGCTTATCTGGAAACGATTGCACAAAAAACTTATAACCCATCGTCATGGTAAGTAACTCATCATGTCAGTGCCTTTCATGGTATCGTCTGTAAGGTTCTAATGCTTTCGAAAAATAAATGTATTCTTTAATCTTAACGGTAAATCAACTTATTTTAAATAAGTAGATGACACTGTTTGCTATAGTATGTAGGAATAACATTGTCCTATATGAAGGCTTGTCCGTCTGTCATTATCAAAAACTGTCGTGGTATACATGATTAGTTTCGGGTCGGCCATTCTCGCGACGCAGCTTTTTACTTAAAGTAAATTTTCAAATTTAAAGGTCAAATGAAAAAAAAAAACACGCAGGCTTTGTGCATGTCCTACTTAGAAGGCATCTTTTAACAAACTTCTCAGTAAAGAACGTGATCATCGTTTGGCAAAATGACACTTTTGTTAAACAAACAATTGCAATTGAATGCAATAGAACACAATAATGTTTACATAAAAATTGACAAGCAATAGATAATTACAGACCAAGTATTTTATTTTTAATCGGTTCGTTTTGAAAATATCATCAGGCGAAACCATTTGAAGAGCTGTTCATAAATAATTTGAAGTTGCGTGTACTATTTTGACGTGCAGTTTAGAATAAACTGTCAATTTCAAAATCCGGATTAATGTATTTAGGTAGGGCTTAAGGGAAGTCTCTCAACAGTTTATGGTTCGAATAGCGAGGAAGGATTTTTTATATGCAACGTGTGTTAAGCTATTAAAATCATTTTAACTATTCGTATTATTAAAGTTTTGTTAATACATGTTATAATGCAATTTTATGGAAAAAAATGGACTTAGTGCTAACATTTGTTTCATATTAAAAATAGTCATGACAATGCGGTATGTTATCCTATATTTGATGTCAGTGATAAACCGAACGTGTTTAACGTTACATGTTACAATATAGGAATTCAACTAATCGTGAGTCTCAAGAACGAAGAAAACCCGAGGTATTGTCATAGCCAGCTCGTCGCGTCGCCCGCCTTCCGCCGTCCGACGTCTGCGTCGTGCTAAAACCTTCACATAGGCTTTAAAATCAAAGTGCTTCCACCTACAACTTTCAACTAATCGTGAGTCTCAAGAACGATTATACTTCGATGGCATATCAATGCCTTGAAGCAAGTAGCAATTAATATATAGAGGATATTTGTTGGATCCGGTGGATTATCGATTTTAATTCACGAGTGATCATATATGTTTTCTGCGCCACTCGTGAAAATATATGTTTTCTATGATCACGAGTGAATTAAAGTCGATAATCCACCAAATCCAACAAATTTTCTTTTTATTTAATGCATTTTTCACAGTTTATATACATTGTTCAAGAGTTTAACTAACGAATTTTGCTGGGATAATGACGTCATTTCGTAAAAAAATGACGTCATTTCACAGTAAAAAATGAAAATTATCGATAATTCTCACTGATAATTTTCACTGTTTGAAACAGTGAAATTATCAGTTTTAATTCACTGATATTTCTCTATAAACCACCGGAAAGCATTAAATAAAACAGTGTTCTTTAGCTATTGATGTTAAAGGCATGAACATGCTATACCGTTACATAACTTCAATGACGCGTATTAATTAAGATGTTTTATAAGACTAAATATCAAAGTTAATGCGTGCTGTCATATCGTAGAAATACATAAACATGAACTTAAAACACACTCAACCGTGATAGAAAATAATCTGTGTTTCCTTTGATTAAACGAGATCAAAGACATGTTTCTAGTTTTTAAATTGACATTAATGGTCAATCTGTTATTACGTTATAACTGATAAATACAGCCTTAAATACGACAACTTAGCGTTTGTATTTAGTAAACTTGGCGCAAATGCTAAACATTAAACGTATGTTTGCACAATATAAAGGTTCTTCATAAAAGGTTACTAAGTGTATCAGTGTTCAGGTGAGCATTCTAAATCAGATAAAATACATTTTACACAAATGCGATAAGTTTGAATAGTTTCCACATTAAAGTAAGACTATTTCTCGTTTACAATCGCGCTCTTTATGTTCCTTCACGAGCAAATTATTTCACGGTTATTTACCGAGAGAACGCAACGTTCCTTGTATAGCTTCAATGTTAAGCATATTACAAAACACAGTGTATGCACATGGCTTCAAAATGCGAACATCTTGCTGATAAATCGACTCACCTGTTATTGTTTCTTCTGCAGAGTTGTAAATATAATTTATTGTTAAGCTGTTAAATATCCGGCGGTTGCTTATTCAAGAAATAAGATTGGTTAAAATATAAACATGAAACTTATAATATCATGAGACATTGCGGCTTTCCACCATAGGTCAAGCCAATGAAATATCTCAACTTTTGTTTGTTACGAACACTTTTTGGTGTTTTTTATCTGTTCTGTTATGCATTTAGATCCACTAAGTTAATTTATAAATACACTATATAAGATCTAATAAGTAATTAAAGAAATATATAAAACAAGTTAAATAAGAATACATCCAGTATGAACGCGCATTAACATGTATCTTATTTAAAAAAATAAAATGTAGTGTTATAACGGTATTTAATCTCGAATCATTATACCTCCTATAATGTTGTGCATTTGATCAGATTTGCTAGAAATATTACAACGCATGTTGTCGCGTTCATATATCCGAATATTTGTAATTCACATGCTATTTTGTACCGATCTGTTTTGTATTAAACGCTGTAAGGATATAGTTGCGAAGTACAGTCCTCTCACTATGAGGCAGCACATTTGATATTACGAATTGTGTTGTCATGCACTATCACAATGTAACATTTATACATGTGACCTTAATTAGTATGAAAGGGATATTTCACAAATCACGATTTATGGCTTTATATCACTTAATAAGCGGTTATGTTATCGGTATACTGTTATCTTTCCACTGGAACGACTCGGCAATCGGAAATCTTACGCTGCCTAATTGAAAGAGGCTAATGTACCGTCTGGTAATAAATCCATTTACGACATGGATTGGAAGGAAGATAGATATAAATATAATGACTACTCTTACAGAGTATTTGTCTTTCAACAGGAAACTATATCAGGACACAATTTGTATTATCGGAAGAGCCTCACTATTGTATTACAGATTAAATTTTCATTGTATATAACTATCATGTAAAAAACACACAAATTAACAATAATTGTCTTCATCACATCAATATCTTGTAACAAATAATGTTGTGTGGTGATTCTTATTATGCCGGCAATTACCGGCATATCACTTACAAGAGGGGCCAATAGGTCGGACTGTGTGTATTGGCTGTGAATACTTAAATCGTAATATCTTAAGTTTGGAAAACAGTTTTACAACCATCTTTTAAAATAAATTACACCGATATATACGTATTAAATAAATAAACTACCAATTGATAAGTATTTCCATAATGAAAATATACATATTGAGAAAAGTGTGACTGTATGCACTAAAAACAGATACCGTCATTAATATCGGAGGCTACACGTTTGTTTTGCTTTAAATAATATTTACTGAAAATAAATGACGTCTTAATTATATAAATCAGAAGTAAGCTGTTTATATGACGCACACAAATGTGTTAACAATATTACTAAACCGTAAGCAATGGTTATACACATCACTGGGAAATATAAATCACAGTTGCACTTTCTCCCATCTTCAGTTTTCAGAAAATAAACGTTAATATGTGTTGTGCAGTATATGTATACACCCTTTCAGCTATTGCCGGTTTTTAATTATCTCCCTTGTGTGACGTCATGCGATGATAATCGAGTGTACCGATTGTAAACGAGAACAGAAATCTTGTTAGAAAACGTTTTTTTTTCAACGATGTAAATGGACTGAACATATGCACGAAAAGATGTGTTCTTACCTAATTGTTAAAAATGTATTATTTTCTAATGAAATTTTTATATTCGGTTTATACTGCTGATATAGCAGCGGTATTGTTCATAAGAGAACGTGATCGAAAGACTAAATACTGAAAATCCCACAAAACAAAACAACTAAATAAGCCGTATTCTGTCTTATAGTAAGACTTTTATAAATGACGTTTAAAAAATAATGAAACATTTATTTTTATGATCAAAATTATAAGTGGTGTGGATATTGCGTAGCGGTTAAATTCTACAATATTTTAAATTTATTTATAGTTATTAAACACTGTATTGTTATGATTAAACTGGCTAATATATATACACTTGTTCCTGCAAATCCATTTCCGATAATGTCTTCATTCTTTTTAATGTTAAAATATTTTATTGAAGCAAATGTTCAGTATTTTGGCTTTAAAATTTGGCTAAAATGACTGCTTAATATGCCAAGGGGGGGATGACATGGGGGTATCATAAATTGTGTTTAATTACCAGACACAAGGCTGCAACCTGTTGTTTATGCAGGGACCCAAGTATAGGTCCCTGGGTTTATGACAACTTGTTTTCTTTGTAATTGTCTGGGCAGTATCCGATCATAACGAGATAATTGGGTAGTGATGAACAAAGGTGCAATAAAACACCGGGCTAAAAATGCGGCAACAAAGAGTATCAACATTTTTCAACAAATACAGTTTCAAATCAGGTACAATATGTTGCGTAAATCGATCTATTTACTTGTTGTTTGTTTTCATCATTACTTGTTTTCGTTCTGAAATAAGTGCATTTGATGAGAATTTTTTTACAAAAAAAAATGGTCGCGAAGAAGTGCCAAGTATGGAAATTTTAGTCATAACCACATACCGAGCTCTTACATTGTGTTCTACTCCCGAGTTCGTTGTTAGTAAAAACAAATACTAACAACAATATAATCGTTTCAAAAATGCAGTTCCTTGCATGCAAATGTTTTATTCAGACATAACTAGTAAAATTTTATTTGATATGTTGCATGATTTTCATTACAAACGATGATTTTGTCAGCCTTCCCTTTATGCGCTTATATGAATTCCACTTATTTTTGCCAACCAGTGGGCGGAGTCTAAATTTTGCAGGTGGGATGAATTGACACTTTAATTCCCATTTTCAATGGTAAAAGCGCTCAAATCATATGCCAATGATCAATACTATTAAAATATAAACGTTCGGCGCTTGTATTTCAATATTTGGAATTTTATTACAATATTAACGTTTTAAGTTAAGTGGTAACAGTGCGGGATTTAACTTGCGACACACAGGGTTATTGAACGGAATTTAATTTAATATACTAAAATTAAATATGCGAAAAGCGATAGCTTTAATAGACGTCAATATAATAAAAAATGAAATATTTGTGCAAAATTAGTGCACGAGAAGTTGATAGTATCAGCGACACTGTACAATTTTCTCTCTGGCGGATTTTTTATCATCTCATTACGACACATCCGGCTAAGGGACACAACTCTTACACTAGTAAATGCGAATAACTGAAAGGGTCTATTGGACTATGTCTATGAACCTTGATCATCGAATACAACCGTCAGTTTGATGCATACCGTTTTAGTGTTATACTGTGTGTTTGTTTATTAACAATAAGAGGGGTAATTCAATTATTATTTCGGCTAATCACTGAATTTGCATGATGATTTTTGAATATTTACCTGAATGATACTAGGACACTTCAGTTTGTTTATCAAAGAAGAGATGTAGTTGTTTAGTGCTAAGGTTCGATTTCATCAGGTTTCAAAAAGCTTTAAAGTGTGTTTTGTTCTTATTTCTATATATCTGTTGGTTAATTCGATTTTAATTACTAAGTTTCGATTGTTCATTGTAAGGAATACTTCTAAGCCGTGTATCGATGTTTTTTTCTTTTTGCAATTAGTTGGTGTCGATTCCGCAATAGTTACATATATCGACTCAATATAAATATTGGAAACCACATTTTAAAAACGGAAATTGTTGGGCATGATCAAATGTTTATAGCATGTCGCCAAGTAAATGTATGTTTATGCAAACCGCGTTAAAAGCGGAAACACAGATGCGTGCGTGTGCATTCTATAAAAATGGTTTGAGAAAGCTTAAAGGGGACCGGATATATTGTAACAGTCTATTTTAAAATGCTAGTTCATTTTGTTTGTAAGTTACTTGTAGTTTTGTTGATGATATTGTCATTTATATGACTGATGATGGGTTTCATGCGTTTTAAGAGTAATATTGATTCCGGGTTATGTTAAGTAACTGTTTCCCGAAATATTAATGATCTATGACCATAATTCATTTTGCATTTCATGGAATTCAACACATGGCGTTTCCATGTATTTCTTATTTATTCTTATTAGCGCATGTCGTCGTAAGTTCTTCAGAGTTTTAAATATTCAAAACAATGCATGTAAATGCATGAACACTTTTGCACATTCATTATAAAATAAACCCCTCATATACGCTTAATACAATAAGTATGAGACTAAAATGTATGTGAAACACAAAACAGTTTGCACAACATGTATTCAACTCGCAACGGACTTTGTGTGATCTAAGCCACATGAACGTATGTTTTATCTTTCATAAAATGCAGGAATCAGTTCAAACACATGATTAAGCATGCAAAATGTTAGATTTCACAAATAAATCGCTTTCAGATAAACGTGTATTTGCAGAACGCTTTTTAGTATATATTCAAAGATAATTTGTTAAATGTCTTCTCCAAAGCAGAAACTGTTAACATTATGCTAGCATCATTTCCAACAATGTAAACGTGTATGTCCATGTATATTATCTTAATAAAACACAATTTTATGTATACAATGTTTTCTTAATATTTTAAGATCAACGCCGTTCAAATGTTAGTATAGTATTGTTTCATGTCCATACAAAAAAATTATCGGATGCGTCTAAAATTCCAAAATATAAGTGCCTGCTGAACACAAATAATAAATAAGGACAATTATGTAATAACAATAAATTTAGTCCTATCCAACGATTAAATAAAGTAAACACAACAATACAAATAATGCAAAACAAATATATAATTATATGGATATTACATATTCATGTCACTAATAATCACATAATATTACAGTGCATTTTAATGATTTAGTCTATAAGTGGTTATGGCACAAATAATTGGTTTTACTTTAACATGCAGTTCATTAAACATATTGTCAACTAACATTTCTTTCATATATCCAGAATTACACGCTGATTGTTTGAGTTAATTAGCTTTGTTCGAGTTTTATAGTATTACGTGCTATTTCTAAATATTGTATTGAAAGTACTTCACACTTGCATCATGCAAATTGACTGAACGTTAATTAAATTGTTACTTCTTCAAGTGTCGATGTCGATAAAGATTAAACAAGTATGTTGTTCCATTTAATTTATGCTCAATCTATCAAAAGTAGCATGCGTTTGCAATTGTCTTTAAACGTTATGTCTATGTTATGCACTGAAATCATGAAGGAATAGATCGCATTAACACTTTTTGGCAACATTTCGTGTTCATCATACGAGATCTTCAAATAAGTAATCAGCTGTTACGATTTATAGGAGGTTACTATAAATAACATAGTTTGTATCTCGATGGGGGTCATCATTTTCATGTATGTGACATCGTTGTGATTTGTTACCAGCTCGTACTATAAACACGTTATATAATTTTCTATTCATTTTGTGTAATAATAGCATTGAATTTTCGTTTCAAATTTGCGTCTGTGCGTTATGTATTATGATCAAGGCACTGTGCATTATCTTAAAACAATTTAATTGTAACTGTAAAAAATGTAAAATTGTAAGTGCACTTTTCAGCAAATTAACACTGAAAAAAGTAGAAGTTCACCGGCGATTTATATGAAAGACTAAGTTGAATAAATTATTTATAAAATGAAGTGATAGTTTCCAAGAACACATACTAGGTGAACACCTCAAGCGACAACAACGTGCACAATTCATTTGAACACCTCAAGCGACAACAACGTGCACAATTCATTTGAACACCTCAAGCGACGACAACGTGCACAATTCATTTAAACACCTCAAGCAACGACGACGTGCACAATTCATTTGAACACCTCAAGCGACGACAACGTGCAAAATGTATTTGAACACCTCAAGCGACGACGACGTGCACAATTCACTTTTATAACATTCTTTAGTATTTACCCAAGTGAGAATATAACATGATGTTTTCGTCTCTAAAAATTGTTTTAATTAAATTTTTTAGACTTCATACGTCTTAGTTGTTTTTACAACATTCACTTATGTATAACACATCGTCAATTATTTACCGCAAGGTCCCATTATTAATAGCAATGCTGCAGGTTTAGGATTGAATTTCATCGCTCTAAACATTGTGGTTGTTTTGTCGCGTTATGTATTGCTTAATGTAAACGTTTGCAGTTAAAACGACACGATTTGAGAAAGCATGCACTGCATTCACTATACTATTAAAGCGCAAAGATGAGCATGCACTTGTTGAAGATCAATTATTATTTTTAAGTTTGTGTTTGTTCTTGTGAAGTTAACCTCTACTTAAAACATGATGAATCAAACGATTGGATTCACTGGTATTTCGGTAATTAATCAGTTTTGCAAATCAAGCAAATGCGTTTAACATATTCAAAGGGTATATAAAAAAATAAAAACGGCTTCAATATACGTCTTCGTTTGACACATTACCCGAGTGAAGGAATACGGTAAGAAGGCTCGTTAAAATGCTGTATGCTATAATTTTAAATAACCAGGCGCTAACAAACATATTGTCCGATATAAGGTCAAACTAACGAATGTTGTTCAGAATGGTAAAATAATAATAACGTGTTCTTCCACACCAATTAATAAACCACGCAGGCGCCTTTGGTGTCTTATTTGTTTCTAAATATATAGTAAATATATAAAATCAACATATATACATAATGTTTTTGTTTTATTCTGACCCGGATTAAACTTATTTATTTCACAATAAGCATCGGTACTGCACTAAAATTGTTGACATTGACTCATATTTAAATGTTTATACTAAAACTAATAACGCATCATGTGTAATAGCTATCGATCATAGCATTATGTTTTCTGTCAATGAACCACTCCCAGATGAATTTAGAACTGCCAAGATTTAATGTTACTGAAATGTATTGCCCCCATATCAAATGCGTTACCGAGTCTTAATAAACTCACCATATGTCAGCCATAAAATGTTGCTGTTAGTTTGTGTGTCTGAAAGAAAAGAACATATGTGCAATTAAATATGCGTATTACAATCATGCACCATTGGTTCTAATCGCCATTTTACTTTATTTCATGCAGATGTCAAATGTGCGTTGTATAAACATTAAATGTCTAACAAGATAGTTTTAGGTAAAACGAAACAAGACCAGAACCGTGTAACTGTGGTCTATATAAATTGACTTTACTAAGACGCTGCGTATTTTTTCTGCCTAGAAATGATTAGGAATGCCTACTTATTAAATTGATGTGATAGTATCAAAAATTATACAGTTAATTGCCTCGTGCGTTATCGTCTGTGTATTAAAAAAAGAAGAAAGTCAAGAATTTTATTTCTTTAATTAAACGCAAAAGAAATAAAACATGTATCAAATCAAATCCACGATTGACTGTGCGAACGAAAAACATAATTATGCGAAAATTAAACAATTTAAATACCGTTCTAAACTTAAAATCGTTTTAATTAAAATAAAGCATTGTTAGCCGGACTTTTCTAGGACAAAATCGATAATGGAGCCTAAATATGCATTCATATATCAACTTATATGCTTTTTCAGAATGAAAGTACAATTTATAACAAAACAGGGCTGAAATCTGATCGATTAATATGATTGTTTTGAATTTTTCTCTATAATTGGAATTTAAACTGAACAAATATTTAAACTACGCGTGTTGGTAATAAGTAATACTGATGAATGAAAATCATGTCGCTGTGTATATGTTTAGATCGTGTATAGGAATAATATAACACCGTCTACAATATGCGAAGGGCATTTACTCTGACCATCACATTGAGTTTTATTTCAGTGGCTTGTTGCATATACATGAACACAACAGGACACACAAATATGTTATCCATAAAACGGGGTTCAGATGAGTACAGTACTTTGAAACGGCATGGATTGATAAACAATATTAAACTTACTACCAAAACAAACAGTTATCCGATTATGACTCACAAACCTTACACATGTGAATAAAACGTGCACATGGTATCGCTATTGAAATTCGCATTAAACAGATATTCAATTCAAATAAATGCCATTGAAAATAAAATATTTTCTGCATTACTATTCGAAAATATATTTTTTTGAACTTTCTTACGCTACACATGTTTTGATTGTTATAATTGATTTCAAACTACATCTGCCTATCTAATCTGTTGCCAAAAATAATTTACCACATATGCATGCAAGAATAGCAGGTGCACTTAAAGGGGCCTTTTCACAGATTTTGGCATTTTTTAAATTATTCATTAAATGCTTTATATTGATAAATGTAAACATTTGATCGTAAAAGCTCCAGTAAAATATCAAGAATAAAATTAAAAAAAGGAAAAGAACATTGCCCGGAGCAGGTTTCGAACCAGTGACCCCTGGAGTCCTGCCAGAGTCCTGAAGTAAAAACGCTTAAGCCTACTGAGCTATTCCGCCGAGTGTACATACTTGACGTATTTTTACCTTATATAAGCAATCTTCGTAGTTTCACAAAATTTAACGACAAAAACAGAACTCTCCAAATTATTCAATCGTTTCGCGTTGCAACGCTTTATAATTTTTAGGTTTTAAAATCGTCAGAAGATGCATATAATGGCTATATTAGACCATGGTAAATGTTCAGTATTACTGTTTCCTCACAAATATCATAACTAAAACGAAAATGTGCGAATCTGAAACAACTTTTTTCAATTTTGTCAATTTACCAAAGCGTGAAAAGATCCCTTTAATAATCAGCTGTTCGCAACGCAGGAAATACGTTTGTCAAAAGTATTTGTCATAATTGAATCAAATTTATGTATATAATTATTGTTGAAGTATATCATTATAATATTAACCGTGATGGAAAATGTTTTTACCTTACCAACAGATGTCGGCCTTTTTATCTCAATATAAAATTAAAAACTTCTGGTGTGCTAAGAAAGTATTTTCGCAAAAACGTTATGTTTGTAAACATTGCTTAAGCCTTCATTTGCTACACATAACAATGTTCAAATATTCAACTAACAAAATTAAATTCAACGAGGAGCATAATTTATAAACTCAACCGTTTTCTGAAACAAGTATATTATTTGCATAAAAATGTGTCTTTTAAACAAATCCGTTAATATTGTCAGAAAAATGCATGAAACACTATTTTATAATTTAGTAAGTTATGTCAGTTTGTTTCACCCTATCTATTCAAGGGACTTTCACTGCCAGAAGTGCACCTTTAATACTCAAATGGACGTTACAATATCCTCAACATAAAAATAAAAATTCTAAGCTACATTCCTTCTTTACTGCGTGTCTTATCAAATTAATATGTCTAAAAAACTTGTAATAAAAAATTCGCACTTAATTGTAACATTAATATTCCCAAGATCTCCATAAGTCTGATTAAATCACGGGTTGGCTTTATCGTACGCATGATTTAATTTCCTGTCGAATGTATAAGAACTATTTTTGACTATACAAAACTGCTTTAGAAAACAACAATTATAGCAATTGTCAATGGTAATAATTGTCATATTGTTAATGTTGTTTGTAACAAAGTATGGTCGTAATTAAAACAAAAACATGTGTGAGGAGACATCATATATCAGCTCCCCTAATTGTATTTACTGTGAATACACTTATATAGTTAAAGGCGTGTGAAACATAATAGCGTTGTAGGCATGGGTACCCTGAATGTGTTGTAGTGTTCCCTTACAACGATGAGTACGTTGGTACCTTCATAGCATTGTACACGTGTGTATCGTTGTAGGCTTATGTAACATCGAAGCGTTATAGTAATAAATGTTGGCACCCACCAATGGTTGTTGGCGCGTGTACCCTCAAAGAATTAAAGGCGTGGGTAACCTCAATTATGCTATAGGCGTTGGTAAACAAATAATGTTTCAGGCATGTGTACCCCAATTTCGAAATAAGATGTGGTACATCATGCGATGTAAGAGCAAGTATTCCCATATCGGTCTTGGTCTTTGTAATCTTAAATAAAAGCGGTGTGGGATGAGGTAACACTATTACGTTGTAGCCGTATGCTCCTTCACAGCGTGTAGGCTTTGGCATCTATTGCTAAAATTACTGTTAACTAAAATAACTGGTATACCTTCTGTACATACATATGTAAGTTGTTCAGTTTGGGCATCCGCACTTACGAGGACTCACAGTTATGAAGTCCAACAATTAAAAACATTGAAAAGTTACTAAAATCAACAAGCATGCCCGGGTTAAAAATACCATTTCAAACGCCATTATACACACCGGCATCGGTTGTGCCGCTTAGGTACAGAACTTTCCAGGCGGAAATCTATGCCAGACGAGCATCCGCCGGACTAACTATCAATAGTGCGCATACTCATAATAGGTCATGACACGCCCCTGAATATATATTTTTTTTTCTGAAATATTAATATGCTTGAAAAAAAAAATATTTATATTTGACTTATCCTTAAGTTAATTTAATGTGGCAGCAAAGTAACATACAAATACGAAAAACATATATTAAGGGATCCCTTTCAGAAATCTAAATTACATTACATTTGTTACTTCGCTCACGATGCCTTGAAGCTTGGCCTGCACGGTATCTTGAACTGGCGACGTTTTTACATGCTTTACCAAAAAGAATAAAATATTACTATAAAATGATCCGCGATATAATATAACATAAGCATTGAAGTTAATGCATGTTGCGGTCATGCAATTATGTAAGAAATTGTGAGACTATTATATAGCCATGCAATACTTGAGCTCACAATCGCATGAAGGCAACCGAAATAATGTTTTATCCTTACATAAAGCGGCAATATGTCAAATATTTCAAAAGCGTCTATCTGTAGTGTAGTGTATGACGTATGAGTGAAATTATTTTCGTACTGTTTGTCAATAGCGCCTTGGCTGTTGATTGGCTTTATAAAGCAAAACAGTTTTTTCCTCGATTCTCCCTGCTGCTGCACTGAATGTCTGGAATATCAATTCATGCGGCGTCCCTCAATTCCAAAAAAGTGTACACGCACACTTATGCTATAAAACATTTTTCACATTTAAACGACTTACGTTAATTATCTGGAAAACTAACCAGACAATTTAACTAAGTAATCTCCTGCACTATGTTCGTTGGGATGAAAATCTCTTAGGATTGAGCAGCCAGTGTTGACTTTGGAGACGAGCATAAGCAGTTTGCCATTATACTTGCGTTTTCAACACTTAAATGAGCTGGCGGCCAGTGTCAATAATTGTTTAAATACCGAATGCATTGTTGGATAGATGCTTTCCGGTAAAAATTATGCAGTCGTTTTCTCTTTGAATCGTAATAAAATGAATGTTAAATTATATAAGTAGCAACGAAATAAAATGCAATTATAGTAAACATCTTGTCTGTCTTACTTTAACCCTAATACACAATTCTTTTTAAAATGCGGACGTTCTTTATCGGGTTCATGACAATTATATGTAAATTCAATTCCCGGTCAGATATCATCGAAGCAAATGCTTAATCACATACATGTATGCCTCATTTGACGCGCTGAATGGATGTGACAAATATATGTCGCTGAGGTATCTCTATATAAAAAAATAAATTGATTTTACGATTTAACTTTGGCAATTATAGATTTAAAGACTATACCATTCTAAGCGGCGATTGTATTCAATTTTATGACGAATAATAACAGGGTTAATGCTTACAAACAGATTTCAAAGTACGACGTTCTTATTAGATCGTGAATTAACTGAAACGTCTGAACGGCTGATACGTGTTCTTTAATTGTTCATGGCATATTCAGGTACGCATTGATCTCGAGTGCACCCGTATGATTCAATTACAATATATTTAATTTGCTATCTTCCAATAGTTCGATCTCAAATTCATCCTAATGATAAAGTAACAAAATATCTAATATGGCTATCTTCCAATTTTGCCTTCGTGCTTCAAATACTTGACCGTCTGGTAATTAAAGAAACTAAGATACGGACGTGTTTAGAATAAGCACGAACCCTAACATATAAATATATCCCAAGAGGCAATTTTGCGGTTAACATACACACATTTATCTTATGTGAACATTGTATTAACATATTGAGCACATGTGTCAGGTCTTATTAATAAAGCATTAGTGCTATGTATTGTTTAAATTCTGTACAAACACATACATTTTTGTATCAGAAGCCGTTGCTATTTAATCAGTTACATGATATTTTAGATGACCTTATTAACAAACTGTTCTAAATTTCATTTTCCAGACAACAAAGGAAATAACAATACGAAATATAACAATTGAACAAGTATAGTTAATAAACCTGTGTTTCACCGTAAATATTTTTTAAATTATATCAAATCGCGAGCTTATGATTTCACAAGTGAAATATTGTTGAGCAGCGTGTTTGGTCATCAAACGTGAATAAATGCACGTGCTTAAAAGTTCTTTATTCATAATGTAAAATCCTGTACACTAGCTAGTGTGTAAATGCTTGTCGGCAAACAAACGTTGAAAAACCTTATGTATATTTTGTTTGAAAAACAAAATGATGCGAAGGGCGGAAACAAACTTGATTAGCCAATCACGAGTTTCCACAATATTCAAACTATTAAATATTTAAATAAGGAACAAACAATTAACAAAGCTGATAATTGTCTTAATTACTATTAGTCTATCCGTCAGATGGGGTGGGGTGTGCCACTCAGGGGGGCAAAACAACACCTATCTTACTTGATTGTATACTCAATATAAAGAAACATAATGTGTTATAACAATCTCAGTTGGGCAGCTAAAAAGTTATTATTGAGCTGTTTCTATTGCAACCGTCAGGATTATAATAAATAGCTTAAGCAAGTACCCAAGATTGCGGTGGAGTGTACCAGTAAGGGAGGGTGGGCAAAACTACACCTGTATATCTTGGAAGATGCATGCCAGTAGCATATGAATATGGTTGATAACAGTCTGGTACTGGCAGAGATGCATGCCAGTAGCATATGAATATGGTTGATTACAGTCTGGTACTTGCAGCTTTTGATATTTTTTTATGTCCCCCACCACTAAAGTGGGGGACATATTGTTTTTGCCCTGTCCGTTGGTTTGTTTATTTGCCCCAACTTTAACATTTGCCATAACTTGTGCACTAT
Source organism: Dreissena polymorpha (assembly GCF_020536995.1). Classification (NCBI taxonomy): domain Eukaryota; kingdom Metazoa; phylum Mollusca; class Bivalvia; order Myida; family Dreissenidae; genus Dreissena; species Dreissena polymorpha. Next base: position 55,645,101 of record NC_068362.1, read on the forward strand.
TAAAGATAGTCAGTTCATATTTGGCATGCATGTGTTTCTCATGGAGCTGCACACTTTGAGTGGTGAAAGGTCAATGTCATCCGTGAATGTCAAAGGTCGAAAATATGGGTCAAAATTGCTCATTAAATGTACACTTTTGCAATATTGAAGCTAGCAACTCTATATTTTGCATGTATATGTATCTCATGGAGTTGCACATTTTGAGTGGTGAAAGGTCAAGGTCATCCCTCAAGGTCATATATATGGCGACATAGTGTTTCACAAACACATCGCTTGTTTTTCCTTTGAAGATGGGGTATCAATCGGCTTAATTTTCATAAAGTTCGACCCCTGAATTGATTGTTACATATGTATGTGTACATATTGAGAAAACATATAGCTTTAATCAATATACTGAAGTACACTGCACTGACATATGTACACAGAATATCAATTTAGAAAACAAAAAAACTACTATAATATTAGAATTATGTGATTCTACACAGTTAAGCCCTGAATGGGGCGTATTTCTTGTACTCAGTGACAACAACAGGAAGTTAACAAAACAGTGCCATTAATTCATCTAATGCCTGAAACATACTTAAGAAACTGTACCTGTTTATACCACATGTAGGCAATATTTGTGCAAAATACAATTATTTGAGCTGACTGTTAATGAACAAAATCAACACATTTTATTAAACTTGTATGTATTGTTCAAGTTTAAAACAAGTACATGAAGGAAGAATGACGCGAGAGATGCCACATCAAATATTAATATCAACAAAAAAAGCAGAAAAATGATAAGTCAAAATAAAAAAGAACACTCTCATTTACTCCCACAAACAAATTAGACAGATCACGAGCGCTAAACAAGATAAACACCAATAGTCAAAAGGCAGCACACAGACATACAGCAAGTGAATGTGGGCGGACCGCCTTGGAACTGTCAGTAGCTAAAGTCACGATGTACTGCGATCTTCAAGTATCTGTATTAATCACCACTGTATACTTTAATGTCCATCTGTTATTACTGATCAGTTAAAGACTATTCAGCTTCATTATCTGAGTCATCAGTCTCAATACTTTCTTTGTCTGACGTATACAGTTTATCATGTTCCAGCTGATTTGAACATGTTTTTAGCTTACACATCTCTGTACATTTCAGTCTATATTTCAGAGAGGGATATGTTTCCAATTTACATTCCCGAGAGCAACTGCACATTAACATTTCCAAAACAGCATCTGGTGCAGTTAAAACATCATTCCATTCAACATTTAGGTATTTATTACCCCGGTCATCAGATTCATTGTTGAGACACCAACCGTTTCATATGGGAGATTGTATATAAGGATCTGGCTCAAGACAACGTCTCCATATCGCACACTGGTAGATTGCCCCAATTGAATGCATTTTTGGGGAAGCTGCACAGGGTGGTAACTGTCACAATTCAATTTTACCATTTCTGGCACAAAAAGGCGGTACCTTAGGTCATTAACATCAGTTGCGGGCGTTCTTGATGAAAAGAGGATTCAGGTAAACTCCTCAGCAGCAGCAGACTAACAATCAAAATGCAATTATGAAAGCAGATCGTAATCTGTTCGCCCATATGAAACAAACAAACGAACTAGACATGAAAGAAGTCTTACGACACCGTTTTGGTCCTATACCTTGAGCACTTGCAGCTGCTGAATGGACAATACGAACAACATCAAAATCAACGCTGATAAGTGAAATAATAAAGAATGTGAAACCTGCAGAGCTCGTGTCATAGATGTCATTGCACTGTTACAAAAAGTCAATGGAAATCAGATGTCATTCACAGATCTGTCGTAATACATACTTTCATTGATCTTGGCTGTGAGCAAAGGTTGTGATAGAATTGATATGGTATTTGATGTTTATACAGAAGGTTCGATTAATTATGCAGAGCGTTTTAAAAGAGGATCAGAAGAAAGAACTCATTGTATGAACATAGCGCCAGGTCATAATGTTTAGCAATGGAGAACATTTGAGGGGTTCGGAGAACAAAAGAAATCTTATCAAGTTTCTTGTCAGTGAATTGAAACAACCCAAAGAAAAGGAGAAGATCGCAACTAAGCAGTTACTTGTAACATGTAAAGACAAGTGTTTTTCCATCACTAAAGATCGATGTGAAGAAATAGACGAGCTTCGGTCTTCCCAAAAAGAAGCAGATACCAGATAACTGCTGCATACCAACCACGAATCGTTAAGTGGATTTAGCTCCGCGATAGTTGTCTCAGAAAAAACAGATGTCTTGCTCATTCATCAACTATCCAGTGTCAACTCTATCAACTCTCAGACACGAACAAAGTACATCGATATCAAGAATTTGGTATGTTCAATCGGCCATGATTTTTGTGAAGCCTTGCAAGGTTTACATTCTTTCACAGGCTGTGACACAGTCAGTGCGTTTGCAGGTCGTGGAAAAGTAGCTGCCTTTAAACATATGAAAGCAGTGGGTGGTTTTCAAGATACGTTCAAGCCACTTGGTACCAATAGGCAACTGTCTGATGTATTATACAAAAGACTCGAGGAGTTGACCTGAATCCTCTTTTCATCAAAAACTGCCACAACAGTAAATTTTGTTTTGGTGTTAATTTAATTGCCTTTGTATGACATCTTACCATCGAAAATACTGGATAAAATATTCAATCAGGATGAATACACATGGTCATATAAAGAAATCGAGGGCAAAAGATAAGTGAAACAAAACTGCAAAAACTGCGTAGTGTTTTATCAACCACCAGTTGAGACAGGAACCTAGTAAAGATATAGCGTAATAGAGACTCAACAGATAAAACAAATATCAGTTTAGAGTTATTCCATGAAAATGGGCAAATATTGCATTGCTGACCCGCATTGATAATCGATTCCCAAACCGCGTGTATAATGATCGAGAAAAAAAATGGCAAGACGTACTGAAAGTTTTCTGAGAACATGTATTTTTCTCCTGGAAAACTGATCAATAACTTAATACGCCATTTTCCAAGAACCTGAACGACATGTTACTAAGTTTTCATCAACTGCGATTACAAGAAAAGTGATACTGCGTGTGTAACGGGTGCCCATAATTCTCATTTTCTATAAAGATAAAAGTCATTAAGTAATGTTCGTCGCCGTTTGAAGATGAAAGAGAACGAATTCAATTTGCCACAATTACAATGAGATAAACGAAATTATATTTTGAGATTACCTTTAAATTACACTGATATATTTCATACATTGCTTTTTTAATCACAAGCAATGTAAAGTTCTTCATATCGTCTTGAAAAACATACATCAAGTGATATCAGCAAGTGCGATCATAAGCGTTTAAATCACAGTTGCTAGTGACATCGGCTTTTTATGGCCTAATGGGGAATATCGACATAAGACATAACATTTCCAATAAATGATATAATCATTTGATAACATTAAATAAATGGTTTCTAACCACATTTTCATGCTTTTTATACTTTTAATATAATACACAGTTGTATCCTGAACACTTTTAGCAGATAAGGCTAAGTCAGTAGTACATGTGCATGTAGTAGTGAAACAATTTCTAATCAAATGTTCAAGAAGTACCGCTTTTTCCAAGCGCACTAATTGTTTCGTGGTTTTACTGTAGTAAACTTCTCAAAGCATGCTATAGAGTTAAGTTGGCAACAAGTTGTTGGCACTATTAACACCTTTGTTTATAATTCAATATCGCATTGTTTTCGATCGAAATTTACCGTAAAAGGGGGTCTTGGCAGTGCTTTTATACGTATATATTTTGGAAGAAACACCGTCAATATATGTATGTAACAACCCGTAAAAAAGGAATGCATTTTTAAATAAAACGTTTAATCGCTTTAAAAATACGTACTGTAATATGCTTGTAGTCGTTAAATACCCCGCGTTTAAACGGCGACAATGGGCATATTACATTCAGTTGTTATTTTACATTATAATAAATGCGATTTTTGTATAAGATGTCAACTATGATTTAAATTGAAATTCAAAATACAATACTTTTGGGTTGATGGAAGTTTAATGCTAACTGAACGTCCAGATTTTCTAAAGTTTTCTTCACGCAAGACACCCGCCTGTGCTGGGCATAATGAACATATGAATTTCATCCTTATAGTTAAGTAACGCTTAAATAAATTACCGACATGGTACTTGTTGTGCACCTTACCTTATATGCCTGAACGAACAAATGCTATTTATAATGATAACTAATACTGAAAAAAGTATGCTAGACCACGCAGTGAAAAATGATTATATAAATATAATTTATCTGCCATAACTGTCTAAACCAATTGATAATAGTATTATAGTTGTTAATAAACTTTAACAACTATCCACGAATGCATTTTTTTATTATTAACATATTTAGACAACGAAATCATTCACCTTTACAAAATGACGTAAATAAGTGTGCATTATGCATCCTTGTTCATAAAGATGTAAAGAGTGCATATTCTTAACGAAAGGTATGCAAAAGAAATCAAGAGCACCAAAGGAGGACAATTTGACAGGCCCATAACATTGTTTTTCTAAATGTTATTTCGTTGTGTAACCAATGAATGCTATAAACTGTATTACATATTTGCTAATATAATAAAATTAATAGTAACAAATGGTTTATGTCATGTATTCTTCTAGCCACTAATATTACCCTTTTACAAAAAGGCATGCATAAAGAAACATGCTTAGTTCGCTTGCAAGTATGATATGATTGTAAAAATAATGACATTTATCAAGTTTTAATCATTATGGATACGTAGAATAATGTTGATCGCAAAATCGTTTCCTCATGTATGAAATACATTACAATAAAGAAATCCGAAGGTTTAAATGCTAGTTTGCATTTCTAAAGTTTATGTTGGCGTGCATTTTAACGGTATTTGATACAGATAATGCATTTTTCGCATTTGTGCAAAGCTTTACTGAAGCCACATGCTAGCATTGCAGTTAATGCTATCAATTCTAAAGTAATAACAGATTTATCATCAATGTTCATTTGAAAACTAGAAACATATCTTTGATATCGTTTAATAAAAGAAAAAAGAGATCATTTTCTATCACGGTTGAGTAAGCGTTTTGGGTTAACGTTGGTATTTCTTCGGTATGACAGCACGCGTTCATTTTGATATTCTGTCATTTGCAAAATCTTAATCAATACGCGTCTTTCAAGTTATGTCACGACATAACATGGCCATGTCTTTAACATCATTAGCTTAAGGACACTGATAGAGTAATTGCTACTTGCTTAAAGGCAATGATTTGTCATCAAAGTAGTATCTTTATTTAGGCTCACGATAAGTTGAATCACTATATTGTAACATGCACAGAAAAACACGTTAGCTTCATCACTGACATCTAATATTGGATTACATACCGCATCTTCATGCCTATTTTGCCTCCGGATTGAAAAACTGGGGGTATATTGTTTTTGGCCTGTCTGTCTGTCTGTCAGTCAGTCATTCATTCATTGGGTCCCAAAACTTTAACATTGGTCATACCTTTTGCAATATTAAGGATAGCAACTCGATATTTGGAATGCATGTGTATCTCGTGGAGCTGCACATTTTGAGTTGTAAAAGGTCAAGGTCATCCTTCAAGGTCAAAGGTCAAATATATGGCTTCAAAGCGGCACAATAGGGGGCGTTGTGTGTCTGACAAACACATTACTTGTTTTAAAATGAAACAAAGTTGTTTACTAAATTCGCTTTTTCGAAAAAAAATTATATACATGTATTAACAAAAGGTTAATATCGGATATATTATAAAATTTAAATATCTTAACACAAGTTGCATTACAAAAACTACAACGCCCGGTATTCGATCCATGAACTGTTGAGAGACGTCCCTTAAGCCGAACATAAATGCACCAACCCAACTATTGAAATTATCAGGTAATTATAAACCGTATGTCAAAATAGTACACGCTGTGATCAAATTAGTTATGAAAAGTGCTTCAAACTGGTTCGACTGATGATTCTTTCAAACCGAACCGTTTTCTTTGTTTAAATGCTTGGTCGGTAATTATCTTTTGCTTGTAAATATGTATGCAAACATTCGTGTGTTCTATTGCATTCTAATAAGAACATTCTTTAATATGAAGTTTGTTTAATGTTGCCTTCAAAGTACGACATGACAAAATCCTGCGTGTTATCTTTGACCTTAAAGTTTGAAGATTAACGTTTAATAAAAAGCTCTTTCGCGCGAATGGCCGACCTGAAACTGAACAAATATACCACGACAGTTTTTACCGTGAGATGGGTAGTAACTTGTTTGTTGGAATTTTTCCAGATACGCGTGAGTAGATTCGGAACAACAAATAATTGATTAGTTATCCGTAATAAAGACAATTATCAGCTTTGTACATTTGTAGTTACTTATACAAAACATGTAGTATGAGTGTTGATGACAATCGTAATGGGCTAATACAGTTTGTTTTTGATCTTCGCATCATTGATATTTGTGTTAACAAAATATAAACAGGTTTTTTTCAACGTTTGTTGGCCGACGAGCATTTACACACTAGCTAGTGTACAGGATTTTTAAAGTACTTTTAAATACGTGCATTTATTCACGTTTGATGGCCAAACATGCTGCTGAAATATATTTCACTTGTGAAATCATAAACACGTAATATGAAATAAATGCAAAAAACATTTACGAAGAAACACATGTTTATAACCATACTTGTTCATTTGTTATATTTCGTATTGTTATTAACCATGTAGTCTGGAAAATGTACATCTAAAACAGTTCGATAATAAGGTCATCTTAACTATCATGTAACTGATTGAATAGCAATGGCTTTTCATGTTTGTTTGTACAGGCTTAAGCAAGTCATAGCACCAATACTTTATTAAATAAGGAATGGTCGGAAATTTTTATTTTGCCTTTGAGAGTATGTTCTGTTGATGGGGATGATTAATATATACATCGATTCCATTTCTAAAGATAAAATGTTGTTTCCCGATACTCATGAGGACGTGGGTTGCAAACAAAACATCCCGATATGCGATTTATTTAACATAATTGAGTTTTGTTCGCTTTGATGTGATATTATGTTCTCTCCTTAAAGCGAGCAGGTCGTGTTCATTATGCTATCATGTTACTATGAAGTTCTTCTAATGACTCATTATTAATCATCTAATAATGTTTAACAGAAAGGAATGGCATGTTAATAAAATCTGTAAATTGTTTAATTATGCTTATGGCCATGCTGTTGCTTATGGTGATGTTTTTGATTATGATAATATTTAGTAATAATGCTAATAATTATAATTAATACTTTTAGTGTTACTCAATTATCAATAACAATTATATTATCATTATTTATAAAGTAGTATATTAAAAGAAGTAATAGTAGTTTTTTGTGATATATATATTATTTACAAGGAATACGACCTGACAAATGTGTTCAATATGTTAATTAAATTTTCACGTTAGATAATTTTATGTTTGTTAACCGCAAAATTGCTTCTTGAGATATATTAATATACAAGTGTGCTTGCTAATTTTAAACACGTCCGTATCTTATTTTCTTTAACAAACGGTCAAATATTTGAAGCACGACGGCAAAATTGGAAGATAGTCAAATTAGATATCTTGTAATTGTATCAAAAGGATGCACTCGAGATCAAATTATTGGATGAACGGATATTATTGTTTAGTTAAAACGTTAGAAAATGCGTACCTCAATAGTCTATGAAGAAATTACAAAACACGTATCAGACGTGCCAGTTAATTCACGATCTTATACAAACGATTTACTTTGATATCGGTTTGTAAGCATAAACCCTTTTATTATTCGTAATAAAATTGACTACAATCGCCGCTTAAAATGGCACAGTCTTTGCAGCTAAGTGCCAAAGGGGTCAGAATTCATCGCACCATAATTTCTACAGGATAATCGAAGTGATGTTATCAAGTTCAATCTCACAGGCTAGATGTCATGATGACTGTTGCTTTAATTTCTACAGAAAAAGGAACTATTTTAATGTGCAGGTGATTAAACTGAAGGACATAAAACAGAAGCACCTTTTTAACAAAATCAAAACGGATATGCTTTAAATCAATACTCGCTTATAAAATAATAAAAATATACATTCTCGTATGATTTGTACATACAATACGCACCGGCAGGCGACATGTTTTAAAATCAATTCTCGACAGCACGATGACGATATCACGATGCCACGAATGTGAAAACAGCAAATTACATCGCGTAATCATCATCGTACTGTCGTGCGATCGCAATCTTAGTGATGTGTTGTAGCGTTAAGGTTATCATGATGTCGTGTATTTGCGAGAATTCCATCGTACGTTTACATCATAAGCGTATTGTCTTGTGTTTACGATGGTCCTAACGTGATTGATGAACAAAAGGTCGCATTCAAATATATTTTACATGCGCATGTGTTTTCGACAACGTGATGAACACATTGAAACATGCTCCTTAAATTGTATAGCATTCAAAAACATGTACGATGTAAGTTAGTTCAATTTGACAAGTTTTTCTTCACTATTTATTTCGAAATGTCAGCGTTGCTGAATTATAAAGATGGCCTCGAAAATGCAATGCCGGAAAAGCACTTATTCGGAAATTAAGACTGGACTAGTTGAAACAACAAACACACATCGTTTGTACCAAGATGGCAAGCTCAATTGCAAGGTTGATTTAAAGACTGACTGATATTCACCTACGCTAAATACAACTAAATAATTCGAAGCCGTGTGAATCTCAGGTGTAGCACTTTAAAAATGGTGCACTAGTATAATAATGTTTTCCATCTGATTCGTTGATATGATTGGCATGTGCAATTATTAACGGTACTTCGAACATGTAATATTAAACGTTTCGCTGGTGATTCCTTTTGATAAATAGTGAAAATATATAAATGTATTCATAACATTAAAACAAAAAAAGCAACATAAAAATAATAAAGTGCCCCTAATGAGGATAGTAAACACAACATTTTGGCATTATTTCCCCAATATTTGTGTCGCTAAGAATTTAATGTTATAATAAAATGTAATACGTAAGGAGCTGTTGTCATACAAAATGCGCATGATGTATTATTCTCAAGGAAATATTTCATTATTCATAATAAGAACTAAAAAAAATATATATTTTATAGAGAAATTGTTGTAATGGTTGATTTTTCGATAGAAAAAAGAAACACAATGGTACAAGTGTCACGTTTTCGTGAATAAATTTATTTTAAATCTAGAGATACCTCGGCGATTGATATATGGCACATCTGTTCAGCGCGTCAAATTAAGCATTAATGTATGTTATAAAACATTTGCTATGATGATATCTTACCGGTAATTAAATATAGATATAATATGTCATGAACCCTATTAAGAACTTCCGCATTTTAAAATACTTGTGTATTCGGGTTAAAGAAAGACCAGATGTATACTATAATTGCATTTTATCCCACTTTTACAATGAATTCGGTTGAGTAAAGCCTCGTAAATAAAATGCTATAAACCACGACACGTGCCGAATCGGGACTACTTTTTTACCCACGCACCTTGTCACCTGTACGTTTCCGTAGAGTCAAGAACGGATCCGTTATTGTGTTATATTGGAAACAACTAAGTTTGCCGTAAATGGATAGGGTCAGGTTAGGATCTGTTGTCACACTTTATATTGTATCCAAAATAGACAAGACCGTATTCTTTGGTTCCACTTTCAGACATTCAAAATTGTAATGTATACAATTAGCTTAAATCCAAGTTATCATTGTTATTTTGTCACAAAATAACCACATATTATAACAAAGAAGCAAATATTTTGCACCTCGTGATCGAGTTGATAGTTTGATATCGAAAGTGAATTGTTTGTGGAGTTAGACTACGTTGTAAACAAATGTAGTTCCTTGTATATAACAACTTAATGTTATATTGATATTATAAAACATTTAGATTTGCAATTCAATATTAATAAAATTGTAATTAATAACGCAAGAATTTTTGTTACAGAACGATAGTCTGATTTAAAAGAAATGATTGCTTCATTAGCGGTTTTTTTTGGAACGCGGAGTAATACACTGACCTCGGTTACACTACAGTCATTATCAAAGTACGACAAACACTCATCAAGAATAATTTTGTTTAAATAAAAAGGTTTACTGAATAACAAGTGGGGTAAATAAAATAGAAAAAAGAAACAATAGTACGAGTGAAACAGTGTTTTATTATTTTAGTCGTGCCGAGTCTGATATAAAACAAAAAGACCAGGCACTTACCTGTTTTCTGTTTATTAAAAAATAATGAAACAAACAACTAAAAATCTGCAGCTTTAGCGGGAAAGAATTTGACTTTTGTCGTTTGACGTCATGAGAACGCGCACTTAATATTTGTAAAGAATGTTGTTTGCTGTTTGTGTTGAATTTTGTGTTTGAAATATATTACATCTTGGTATCAAATTGTTTGTTTTGTTAAATCGAATTCGATTTTACTTAAAATGATTACTTCATAGTTTATTCCGAGTAATATGACCATCCTCCACACATGACTGATATAAGAGTCTGCCGCGCGTGACAGCTATATTTCAGCATTGGAAAATATATGCCACATTTGTTTTTATTTTGACAATTCACGTCTGATGATGGGATTCAATGGTGTTTGAAATGGCAGTTTGAACCCGGGCACGATTATTGATTTTAGTAAGTTTCAAGCGTTTTTTATTGTTGGACTTCATAACTGTGGGTCCTCGTAAGTGCGGATGTCCAAACTGGGAACAACTCACAGATGTATGCACAGAAGGTATACCAGTTATTTGGGTTAACAGTTATTTTATCAATAAAATGCTAAAAATTATTGAGTCACAAAAACAAACACAAGTTTTTATAAATAAACACTTTGGGAAATAGAGAGCAGATGTCAAAGTGGGATATATTTACCCTTATCAATGACAATTGTTAACAACATTCATACGTTTTGTCGTCATTTGAGTTATAACGACAAAGCAAACTTCGCGCATCGGTTATCTCCCCACGGCTACCGGTGATAAAAACTTCCGTCATAATTAAATTCTTCCAGACCTGGAAGGATTGTATTTGTTTCGATAAAGTATTATAATTTGAAAAGTAGTATGATTTTTCATTTAAATACCTTTACAATAGTGTATAATTTAAGGTTCATAGTAACACACTGAATTACTTAAATTAAAAAAATACAAATAACAACGGGAAATTTATTTGCTGTTTATGCCGGCTGGGATTTGATATCGAGCTATTCTCCTTACCAGTCAAATCTCTGGGCGAAGGTTGACGAAAAGGCGCACGAAAGCGCATTATTCGAATAAAAAATGCTCAGACTAAATTAATTATTTCGTATTGACAATTTGTTTTATAAAAACTTTGGAGCAAATTAAAACTGTTTGATTGTACGATAAAACAGTCCCGTAATATCAACATGCGATTTTATTTTAATGTTTTATATGATATACATTTTAACAAGTAATTTGTATGTAATTAATTTGAATAGTTGAATAAGATTCCATCACAATTACTATGTAGTTAGAGAATTGTGCCATTGTTTACACTGCTACTTTAGTTGCAAGTAGCCATGCGAGATACATTATGGTATACACTATTGGTCACCCGGTTCAAGACGGCAACATATGCCATAAGCGTGTCTATACAACCTATATAAGTAAGCAGAGGAAATAGAACATCCCAGAGGAGTGGTGTACGACGGAAACATTGTCTATTACTCGCGTAAACATGATTACTTGATCTGTTTTGTTTTACAGACAAACATAGTACGTATGTGAGATGTAAACCCTGTCATTAATCGCATTAATTTTCTTATAAAACGAAATGCGTATAACCAACAATGTTTAAGAGTGCCAAAGCCTTCACGCTGTGAAGGAGCATACGGCTACAACGTAATAGTGTTACCTTAACCCACACCGCTTTAAGATTACAAAAGCCAACACCGCTACGGGGATACTCGCTCTTACATCGCACGATGTACAACATCTTACATCGAAATTGAGGTACACATGCCTACAACATTATTTGTTTACCAACGCCTATAGCAGTATTGAAGTTACCAACGCCTTCATTTCTATGAGGGTACATGCGCCTACAACAATAGGAGGGTGCCAACTTTTATGACTACAAAGCTTTGAGTTGACACATGTAAACATCACTACGAGGTTACATAAGCCTAAAACAACAGCAGGGTTTAACGCCTGAATTGCTATGATGCCACACGCGTATACACTACCATGATTGTACACAAGTACACACCTCTGTAAGATTACACTACAACATATTCATGGTAGCCATGTCTATAATGCTATGAGGTTACACACGCCTTGAATTGTATCAGGGTACACATAGTTAATACAATGAGGGAAGCTGATGTTGCAGACTTAAGGCAATTCACTACATGAGTTATAAAAACATAATTAGACTTAATTTAATTACTGGAATATTTTTGTTCAACCTAACCTATGATATTTAACTGTATTCATCTTTTGATTTTATGTTGATATGCGCACTAATGTATTATTTCAATTAAAAAACTATTTTAAGAAACATCCAGTTAAGTTGTGAAGCTATTTAAAGCATTTGCAATTTTTAAAATAGGTACAGTAGTTTCTCCCGTTTATAACTACAAAAAATGTTTGTTTAACTATGTTTGAGTGTTTTACGGAATTAACAACACAAGCACAAACACACACACATGTGCACGACGTCGAATTTTTAATAGAAATGTTACTACAACAAAATTATCAACCAGAATACTAAGCATCAACAACTTTCTGGGTTTTTGTCGTAGTAAGTTTACATGCTAATTATGTTCATGCATTCTCCCGAAAACATCGTTATTGTATGAGCATAGTTGCAACAGCTTCTGCAACCAATGTGGCGCAGAAAGTACGCAGAACTGCAGTAGCATGTTGATACATATGCAATATTTCCCCTGTTTATCGCGAGAGCAATATATTTGAAATAAAAATCTTCCGCACGTATAGCCACGAAAGGCAACTTTGTCTTATGCAAGTATACATATTAAATAAAAAAATATCGTCCGAATTGTTAACTTAAAGTCATGCATCTACTGTTCGAAAAAGGCTTTTTTCGTGATACATAACTGCACATTAAAAGCAAAAGACTAAACATATACTATGTACTGAATGCTCGTCTTCTCATATGTTCATTTTTATAAAAATTTCCGATTACACTTTGCTACAAACATCATTGACAATCTGATAATTATTACCATTCACAATTCCTATAAATGCTTTTTCTAGAAGAGCTAAAGAGCCTTAATAGTTTTCATAAATGCGACCGGAAAATAAATCATTCGTACGTAAAAGCGAACCCATGATTTAATCAGACTTACGGAGATCTTGGAAATATTGATTTTACAATAAAGTGCGAATTATTTTATAATTTTTTGGGGGACATATTTTTTTTGAAAATATTTATATTGAAAAAACACAACAACAACAAGCTAAAGCTATATTGCGTCACACTGGCAGTGGAATTTTTTCTCTACCAGAAATGCATTCCGTTGATAAACCCAGACTTGATACCACGCTCTGTTGCCAAAAGATACTATATGATCGTATATGACTGCGCTTGAATTCTTAATTTTCGGCGATTGTTCATATTACAATGTCATAACCATTTTGTATTGGTTCCATACACATTTTGGAAAAAACACACATGTTGTAGTTATTTTCTTGAGAATAAACAATATACACACGTACATTATTGGTTTAATAGTCCCCAAGTGTGCTCTTCGTAATTGCTTCGTTTGTCGTAATACCTCGAATAATTATCACCAAACAACTATGCTCCTATGATTTAATAATACATAACAAATCGCACTAGATGACCCCGTATTATGAATTTTAGTAGATTTATATGCTAATTTTCTTGAACTGTCAGTTAAATCAAAATATGCTGAAGTATGTTTGTTTATCATCAAAGGATGTAATCCTCTAATTTCGTCGGTTACTTCTTTATAATACTGAAATAATTATTCATACATTTTATGTAAAAAGTATAAATCAATTTTGTTATGCTACGTTACAAACAGCTAGTTATTTTCATTTAAGTGTTTTAATGAGCTGTTTCTGATGTTCTACAAAGTGAGCTTTAAGAAACAACAAGGAATTGACACAGCAATTATTTGTGAAATTAAATTATTAAATTATTTTATGTAAATATGTTTTATTAAGCAGTTGATTGTATACAGTATGTTCTTAATTTCCATTTAACTTGGTTAGTCGTAATTTTTAACATTGTCTTAAGAAACAAATGAAAGCTGAAGCTGCAGACGGTTGTAATTTTGCTTTTTTCATTCTTTGTCGATTGTGTTTTTCTTGTGGTTAAATTTGGTTCTATTCAAGTACAAAAAGTATCAATAATCTAAGTTATATTGTAAAATATAGCCTATCTTAACGTGTTAAATCTCTAGTAGATGCTCTATATTTTAAAATTACTATTTTGCAATCGTCAATACAATATGCTCAGCAGTTTTTTTTCTGGAAAACATAAGCTTACTAATATTATTTGTAAAAAGCCACATTTTTTCTTACGCCAAATCAGATTTGTCTCATATCACACGACACCAACATTATATTTTATATATGTAATTTATACACACCAGGCTTCCTAAAGTATGTATTGTTTAATGCCACAATAACTTTTCCCACTCTCCATCATTATAAATTGTTTTATTTTTTGGAATCATACAAAAACTCATGTGCATGAAAACGGCATACAATTAATTTTTGCAATGTTTTTTTATTTGATTATTGGAAACTAAATGCAATAACTATTCACATATGATCAGCCTACAGATTTGTTCGTTAGAACCTATACTGTGCTTCTGTTAAAGCATATGAGTTGATACATATACACGCATATTCCGGTTATTTTATCAATGACAACTGAACTGAAAGAAGCACGTCCGACGAAGCTTAATTCCAAATACTGCAATTTAAATTTATCGCTTTATTTCGATCGTATATTATTCGTATAAATAAGTTTTTGGTTTGAATTTGTATCCGTGAATTTGATAAGATGATAATATGATTCCGTCTACATTAACCTTATTACATTTACTTCTTGGCCTAATCCGTTATGCAATATACACAAGATAACGCAAGAGGCAATCAACTTAAGTATGTTTGATAACATTACATCAATTATGTCCGTCGGCATTTCCATTTAGGCAGACAAAATACGCAGCGTCTTAATATTGTCAATTTATATTCTTCACTTGTACACGTTTCTTCTCTTGTTTTGCTTCTCATACGACATATTGGTTTTAGAAAGTATCCTGTAACCCGTATGATGTTCATATAACGCAAATTGTACAGCAGCATGATTAGTAATGAGATGCCGATTAGAACCCATCGTGTATTATTGACAAACGCATATTTAAATTCACATGTGGTCTGTTTCATCAGACAAACAAACTAACAGCAAGATTGTATGACTGCTATCGTGTGAGTATATTAGGACTCGGTAATGTTTGTGATTTTCTGTTGACCTTTCAGTCAAGGATAACCAATGAAAGTGCAAGCACTTATTTTCAATGGGGTCCTTTGGTTTTTTGCTGAAGAGACAGCAAGCAGAAGAGACAGTATTGGGATACAAGGAATTCGGGTGCGATACCCTAGCTCTTTGCGAATAGATCTCTTGGTTCTTTTACGTGCTCAGTGTATAGCACCGATACACACGATAATTACCTGGGTTTCATACCAGTACATCTCTAGTTGGGTGGGAAATACTTGAAGCATTTCTGAAATTTCCAGTGCCTAGGCCAGGGCAGAACCGGGGACCTCTGGAATGGTAGACCAGAGTGTTACCACTCGACCTCCGCACCACCAAATGAAATAAATAAAGGGACACTACATGTCAATAATATTGATATCTTGGCAGTTTTAAACAGGGCCGGATTGAGATGTTTGGGGCCCAAGGCTGCACATGTTACGGGGCCCCTTCCCTCTGGTCCCATTCGGAATATATTGATAATCATTTACATCTACAAAGATCAGATAACTTGTTTTTTGTACACAGTTGACAGTTATATTATATATATATATATATATATATATATATATATATATATATATATATATATATATATATATATATATATATATATATATATATATATATATATATATATATATATATATTATATAGAACAAACAAGTTAAACAATGTATAACTATTGTATTAACTGAACTTAACACACATAATACATGTAACATATTCCAGCCAATAATTCTCTTCAACGACACTTCAACTGGCCGAAGTCATCGATCACCTGTGTGAAGTCTAGTTCTCGGAGGACTTGACATTGAATAGACAGTAGTCCCGATGCTGTCAACCTTTCATGACTCATGGTATTCCGCAAATAGTTTTTCACGCATAATAATGTTGAAAATGACCTCCCACTGTGACAGTTATTTACCGGAATTGTTAAGTATATTCGTTCAGCGATGGCAACGTTTGAAAAGTTTGTCTGTAGTTGAACTACATTTAACTTCAGCAGTTCACTCATGTGGGTGATGGTTCTGTCTTGGTCCGCTACTATGCTGGCTTTGCATCGATCGAACTCGTCAACAAAAGACGCCTCAATGTCATCTGGATAAGACTCCACAAGATGCGTTGCACATTTCCGTAGATCATCCAAGGTAAGACTCAAACTCTGTCATGAAACCAAACAGTTTGTCAACCACTTGCGAAGTTCAACATTGAGACAATCATCTATGCTGTAGAATGTGTGGCGAAAAAACGATAGAAAAAATATGTATATTTAACCTGTTATTCGAGTCTGTGACCCGAGCTGTAGAATTTTCAGGAACAGTGAGATATCCTTGTGGCCCGTGTCAGTAATCCCATAAGTCAGTAAAATATCCTATGGGTTATTGTGATAACCTGTCCGAAGACTTATCGAGGTTGGTGCGTGAAAAAAATTTGCAGGTTATACACATACGGTAAATTGAGCTTGAAAACCGTGACACGGTGTTAAAAACATAAGGAAGCCAGTGAATGGCTCCGCTACTATTGGATATTCATCGGGAAACTGGTAAAATCACACAGAAAGTTTCTACTGAATAACGATAGAGTCGTTAAATGGCGTAATAAAAAAGAGCATACATTGGTAAACTGGCTGCCGTTGGGGACCCCTTCAAAATCGGGGGCCCAAGTCTGCAACCTTGTTAGCCTAGTGCTTAATCCGGCCCTGGTTTTAAATTCACCTTAGAATATGGGCAGAACACATAGTGGTATGATCTGTATCTATTGCGCTTGATGGTTCATGCGTTGGTGTGTAAAAAAAAACCTTAATATTACTTATCAACTTTGAACAAAATTCATAAACGTGGCCTTATACCAGACAAGATGTTTGTTAGAGCCTGATTGTTTAAAATAATACATTATTACATTGTAACGAGCCTACAGACAAGTCTTTATATTCTTATTAATTTTCTCGGACAACGGGTAAAACGATTTGTACTGAAGCCATGTTTATTGTGTTATATACACTTTGAATAATTATGTTAAACGTATATGATTAATTAGGAAAAATGATTAATGACCGAAATATTAGTAAATCCAATCGTTTGATCTATCACAATAGAGTAGAGGTTTACTTCACAAGAACATACAAACATTACTAAATAATAATAGATATTCAACACGTATATGTACAATTTTACACTTGAACAGTATTGTGAATGCAGTGCACGCATTCTAAAATCGTTTCGTTTTATGTGCAAACGTTTACCTTAAGCGATACATAACGCGACGAATCTACTACAATGTTCAGAGCGATGAAAGTCAATCCTAAACCTGCAGCTATCAATAATGGGACCTTGCGGTAAATAATTGATAATATGTTATACATATGTGGTAAAAACAAATAAGACGTATGAAGTCTAAATAATTTAATTAAAACAACTTTTGCAGACAAAAACATCATTTAAAACATGTTATATTCTCACTTGGGATAAATACTAAAGAATGTTATAAAAGTGTGAATGATAATACTGGTTCAAATGAATTGTGCACGTTGTCGTCGCTTGAGGTGTTCAAATGAATTGTGCACGTTGTCGTCGCATGAGGTGTTCAAATTTGTGCTCTTCGAAACATTCACTTCATTTAATAAATAATTTATTCAACAAAGTTTTTCATATAAATCGCCGGCGAACTTGTATTTTTTTCAGTGTTAATTTGCTGAAAAGTGCACTTACAATTTTACATTTTTTACAGTTACAATGAAATTGTTTTCAGGTAATGCGCAGTGCCGTGATCATAATACATAACGCACAGACGCCAATTTGAAATGAAAATTAAATGTTATTATTACACAAAATGAAAAGAAAATTATATAATGTGTTTAAAGTACGAGCTGGTAACAAATCACAACGATGTCACATACATGAAAATGATGACCTCCATCGAGATACAAACTATGTTATTTATAGTAACATACTATAAATCGTAACAGCTGATTACTTATGTGAAGTTCTCATATGATGAACACGTAATGTTGCCAAAAAGTGTTTATGCGATCTATTCCTTCATGATTGCAGTGCATAACATAGACATAACGTTTAAAGACAATTGCAAACGCATGCTACTTTTGATAGATTGAGCATAAATTAAATTATACAACATACTTGTTTAATCTTTATCGACATCGACACTTGAAGAAGTCACAAATTATTTAACGTTCAGTCGATTTGCATGATGCAAATGTGAAGTACTGCAAATACATTTTTAAGAAATAGCACGAAATACCATAAAACTCACAAAACATATCAAATCAAACGATCAGTGTGCCATTCTGGATATCTAACACTTGTTCTTTGACAAAATGCTTAATGAATTGCATGTTTTAGTCAAACAAATTATTTACGTCAAAGCTATGCAACTAATAGACTAATTCATTCACATTCAATATTTTATTATGTTATTATAAGTCTTATTTGTTTTTACAACATATATATATATATATATATATATATATATATATATATATATATGGTTGAGATATATTATTGACGGAACAGTTCTAATACGGGTGATTGAAAATTGTGAGCCGAAGATCAAACGTATTACGTGCGAAATCGAGTTGGACAATTACAAGTAAATGAAACTGAACTATTCCTTTTTGTGCAGTATATAACTGAAAAATAGTATTCTTATCTATAAGCACAAAAGTCACGGGATAAACGCCATTGTCTAAACTATTTGCATTGTTCTCTCTAAGCCCCGATTTAATCGAAAAGTCCCGCTATTTTGCACTGAACCACGACAGTGCTTTCTTAGTGCCTTCACCTGTATTTTATATTTAATTCCCCGTAAATATCAAAACAAACTATATTGTTGAAATTGATTTTTTAAAAAAGCTGTACTCGTACCCTATAAATTATATTAAATTAAAATAATTTGAAAATACCTTCTACTGTACTTTTCAGGACTATACTATTTACGGTTTGACATTCCCCCCCCCCTCCCAAATACGTAAACGTAAAACAAATACTCCACCTAGTATAGCCTTAGGGAACTTGCAAAACATTATTTTATGTGTATGATACTGTTAATATAAATTGTTTTATATGTACCTTTTATACTGGCATTCTACCATAAAAACATGTTTTTGCTTTGAATGTAAAACTAATGTTAAAAACAATCCAATAATCATACACATAAGTAGTAAAAGAACTTAAAAGTTATGTTTTGAAGTAAACAGTTAAGCTAATAACACCATACTTTCTCATCAATTAGCGTATATGTGAAACTTACTATATCTTCCAAAGTCATTTCGCGAATGTTATTTAAATATGAAATTGTATTTATCTGATATTGTAATATTGTACAATTTATGATCTTGTAATTTGAAAGTAAGTTATTATTAAAAATGAATTAGAATCTATCTGATATTGTCATATTGTACAATGTATGATTTTGCAATTTGCAAGTAAGTTATTTTAACTATGAATTCGAATTTATTTGATATTGTCATATTGTACAATGTATAATATTGTAATTTGAAAGTTATTGAAAAAATAGTGGATGCAATATCTAATTTTGAGTAAAATAGTACATGTCATTATTTTATGTGTATGATACTGTTAATATACATTGTTTTATATGTACGTTTTATACTGGCATCCTAACATTTAAACATTATTTTGCTTTGTATGTAAAACTAACGTTAAACAATCCAATAGTCATACATATAAGTAGTAAAAGAACTTAAAAGTTATGTTTTGAAATAAACAGTTAAGTTTGAAACACCATACTTTCTCATCAATTAGCGTATATGTGCAACTTACTATATCTTCCAAAGTCACTCGGTGATTGTTGTTATGTCTCCCACTATAGTAGTGGGGGACATATTATTTTGCACTGTCTGTTGGTTGGTTGGTCTGTTGGTTTGCGCCAACTTTAACATTTGCAATAACTTTTGCAATATTGAAGATAGCAAAGTCATATTTGGCATGCATATGTATCTCATGGAGTTGCACATTTTGAGTGGTGAAAGGTCAAAGTCATCCTTCAAGGTCAAAGTTCAAATATATGGGTCAAAATCGCTCATTCAATGTACACGTTTGCAATACTTTAATATTCAAGATAGCAACTTGATATTTGACATGCATGTGTATCTGCACATTTTGAATGGTGAAAGGTCAAGGTCAAGGTCATCCTTCAAGGTCAGAAGTCAAATATATGTGGCCAACATCGCTCATTTTATGAGTACTTTTGCAATATTGAAGGTAGCAACTTGATATTTGGCATGCATGTGTATCTCATGGAGCTGCACATTTTGAGTGGTGAAAGGTCAAGGTCATCCTTCAAGGTCAAATATATAGGTAAAAGTGCTAATAAAAAGTCACTTCTGCAATATTGAAGCTAGAAATTTTATAATTTACATGCATGTGTATCTCATGGAGCTGCACATTTTGAGTGGTGAAGGGTCAAGGTCATCCTTCAAGCTCAAACGTCATATACGGGGACATAGTGTTTCACAAACACATCTTGGTTTTAAATATGAATTTGTATTTATCTGATATTGTAATATTATACAATATATGTTTTTGTAATTTGCAAGTAAGTTATTTTAAATATGAATTAGAATTTATATGATATTTCCATACTGTACAATGTATGATCTTGCAATTTGCAAGTAAGTTATTTTAAATATGAATTAGATTTATATGATATTGTCAAATTGTACAATGTATAATATTGTAATTAGAAAGCTTTGAAAAAAATAGTGGATGCAATATCTTATTTTGAGTAAAATATTACACGTCTAAAGCTTTAATCATATGTCCTATTCTATTTAGTCTACTTTTATATATAGATAAATCATTTCAGTTTTCTCTACTGTATAATGTCGTAACAAAACTAATCAATCTGTTTTGAACACGCGTGGTGATTTCAGGCTTTTCTTATTGCGAACACACATTGTCTTTGCTAACGGTGAAACATAACATATTTCACGATCAATTGCCTGTGTTTTTGTCAGAAAATGTGCTAATTACACCTTGGGGCTCTTCCTGTTCGCTTGTTCAATAAGGGTCTCTATATGGTGTAATGATTTTTGTTTAAGTTTCAATACAACGCATATAGCATCTAAAGTACTTGTTAACGGGCTCTGCATCGCATAGGTCTATTATATAATAGGCTTGTGCAATGATGCATCTGAATTTATATAAATTTGTATTGTATGTGTCTGGTATGCGGGCGTGCGTGAAACCATCCCTTGTTATTACGTGTGCTTTCAATATTATACAAAAACAAAATAATTATAAACCTTTATTTTGTCTGACACTTTAAATTATGTTTTGTTCTTATTTCTTTGCTGTCCACATTATACTTAAACGATGACTTAGTTAACTTAAACGAAATTTAAAAACAAAATTATGTAGAATTCAATTTGTGATCAAAAGTGATGATGTTACGTACACCTGTTTTTACATCAAACTATAGAAATCTTGAGTGTATACAATTCCATATTACATGCCTTCATTGTATTACTATATTCCTGCATTCTGCTTAATGCTTTCACATTATAATATGTGTAAGTGTACCTTTTCGTAAACTATCATCGTTATGGTGGCGCTTACTATAGTTAATTGCTAACACTTTTTATTGTTCTGCTCACGTGTATTTTTCACTATTGCAGTGGTTCCCAGTTTGATTGCCAATCCTTGGTGACTATTCATATGCTTATTTATACACCCAACATAACTTCAAATATCATGAAAATGATACCTAAGTTATCAAAATCCTCTATCGTTCTCTTCATTCCTTTCCTATCTTCTTTTCTCTCCTATATCTTAAGCTCCTATTTGAAGCAGTTCTGTAGCAAACGGCGTTATCAAATCCTTTTGCCAACTCAATCGCATTATTGCATTACTGTCAAATGCAACCAACGTATCATGTCAGCGTTTCTGGCTCATCTCGTATTTATAGGAGGATATTATTATGTCGTACATTAAACAGAGACCAGTAAACGCTGTCATGGTTGCATATAGATCACCAGCTATTTTCTCGTTATTCATACACTTATTATACGCATTCCAATTATGGCTTAATGTAACAAGCCTTTTCTCATTACATATTAATGTACGCATGTGTACAAATATATCTCTGATAATCGAACACCCACGCAAACGTGTCCTGATAGGAAAAAACATATACGCTGACATTCTTTTTCTCAAAATGCTCCTCAATTGTTTTGTGTGTGTCGTACTATGTTGTTGGATCTCTATAGTCTTAATGCGATCAGGTGATATTCATCCAAACCCAGGACCCACCTCGTCTGATCAATCTGTTGATACAGATGCAAGCAGTTCCACTTCCATCTGGCATTCTTCATCTGCAAGCCACATTAGTTTTGTTCACTACAATATACAAAGTCTAATGCACAAAATAGATCTTCTTTACTCAGGTTTACGCGACTTTGATATAATTGGCTTTACTGAAACATGGCTCAATAGCTCTATCTCATCTACTGATCTCCTATTTGATGGCTTCCACCAACCAATTCGTAAGGATCGCCCATCAGATTCTCATGGTGGCGTTGCTATCTATGTTAATGAACGTATTGCTTTCAAACGCAGACATGATCTTGAAGTAAATAACTTAGAATGTATATGGATTGAAGTTTTTCCCTCAAAACATAAATCCATTCTTTTTGGAGTGTACTATAGGCCGCCTAGTGCGAATAGATCATATATGATTTCCATTGAAGATTCTATAGGGCTAGCAAGAGACACATAAATAAATGATATTATTATAACAGGTGATTTCAACATTAATGCTCTCGCAGACTCGTCGGCACAAAAATAAATGATTTATGTCAACAACATGACTTAACGCAACTTATAAACGAACCAACACATTATACTGAATACACATCGTCTATAATTGATTTAATTTTTGTAAGTAACCGGAATAGTGTACTTATTTCTGGAACAGGCGATCCCTTTTCAGTTTAGATCAAACTGTTTGATACCACTGCCCGGTTTTCATTACATTAAAATTTACCAAACCAAGATGTAAAACGTTCTATCGACACATCTGGCGTTACGATATTGGAGATTATCCGAAACTACGACAATTAATGACGGATACTAATTTGGGTCTTCTAAAATGCGAACGTGTCGATATCTACGCAGAAAATATTAGTAAAACAGTATTACACATTTCAAGCACATGCATTCCGAACAAAAATGTTTGTATCCGTTCTCGTGATATTCCATGTATAAACAATAACATAAAGAAAAAAATTCGAAAACGGAAACGCCTATACCAAAAAGCAAAACAATCCAATAGTGATATACACTTGTCAAATTTCCGTCATGTTAGGAATGAGGTTGTATTACTTTTACGCAATTCGAAATTATAATATTTCAACAATATTTCACAGAAACTAAAGTCATCCGACCTTTGCGCTAAAGACTGGTGGAAAACCCTTCGAACATTTATTCCTACGAAATCAAATAACACTATTCCACCTCTTTACGATGACCAAACTAACATCTTTGTAGTGGATGACATTAGTAAAGCTGATATGCTAAACCAGTATTTTAGTGGCCAGTGTACAATTGATGAAAGCAACCACAAACTTCCAACTATGCACAATACAAACGTAAATAGTCTTCAGTCTATAAATGTAACACAGGAGGAGATTATTGATTCAATTAAATGTCTTAAGATAGGAAAAGCGTCCGGTCCTGATGAAATAGACAATCGTATCCTCAAAGAGGCAATGCATCAAATAAGTTACCCTTTGTGTGATTTGTTTAATTCTTGTCTTACTTCTTGCAAAATGCCTTCTTGTTGGAAAATCGCAAATGTGTGTCCGATCTTCAAAAAAGGAGACCCATCCTTAACGTCCAAGTATCGACCCATATCACTTCTTAACACTATCGAGAAGGTCTTTGAGAGGATACTACATAAACACATATTTAATTTTCTTCGTTCGAACTCATTCTTTGCACCAACTCTATCTGGATTTTTGCAAGGTGACTCGACTGCCAATCAGTTAACTTATATTTATAATACATTTTGCAGAGCCTTAGACAATGGCCTTGAAGTCAGAGTGTTTTTTTTTATATTAGTAAAGCTTTTGATAAAGTATGGCACAAAGGTGTATTGTTTAAACTACAACAAGCAGGAATTCGAGGAAATCTATTATCTTTGCTGGCTAATTATCTCTCTGATCGTAAACAAAAAGTAACATTACCGGGAGCGCATTCAGCCCCTATCGAGATTCTCGCCGGTGTCCCTCAAGGCTCTATCTTAGGGCCTCTTATGTTTCTTGTGTATATTTATGACATCATCGCTGACATACAAGCACACATTCATTTGTTCGCTGATGATACCAGCCTATTTATGGTAGTTAACTCGCCAAACGAAACTGCAGCCGTACTGCAGTCTGACATTGATAAAATATCCAGCTGGGCTGATAAATGGTTGGTTTGTTTCAACCAATCAAAATCGGAATCAATGCTCATATCCCGCAAAATAAATCAACTATCCCATCCCTCATTGACTATGCAGAACGTAAATATACCCACTGTTGTTGTCCATAAGCATTTTGGTGTCTTTATCTCAAATGACTGTACCTGGCATGCGCATATATATATTTCGTAAAGGAAAAGGCTTGGACACGAATTCATATAATGCGTAAATTTAAAATAATGCTTGATAGAAAGACTCTCGAGAAAATATATGTGTCATGTATAAGACCAATCTTGTAATATTCAGATGCTGTATTCGATAATTGTACGCAATATGAAAAAGATGAACTTGACAAAATCCAAAGAAGCAGCGCGAATAGTATCTGGTTGCACGCGTTTAGTCTCATTAGAAGATCTGTATAATGAGTTAGGATGGGAAAATTTTAGTCAACGAAGACGCAAACATAAATTAATATTAAGGTATAAAATGTACTCTGGAAATGTACCAAACTACTTACAATCCCTTTTATCCGCAACAGTTAGATCGCGTAGCAATTATTCATTAAGAAATGCGTCTAATCTCCAAACAATTAAAGCGCGAACATCACTGTTTTCGAATTCGTTCTTACCATCTACTGTATCTGAATGGAATAATCTTCCTGATGACGTTAAGAACGCTGAATCGATCCATTCCTTCAAAAGGCTTATTAACACAGATCGACCGATTCCAAACCCATTATTTTCCTACGGTGAAAGACGCCCTCAAATGTTACACACGCGCTTAAGAACAAAGTGTAGCGCCTTAAATGACCATCTCTTCAGACGCAATATTATTTCCTCTTCGTTATGTATATGCGGACTTAATGAAACGACGTCGCATTACCTTCTGGAATGCACTCAGTATGAACATATTCGCGGTGAACTTATCAACTCAATATCGATGTATTCCTTCCCCTCCATTGAAACTATATTATATGGAGACACCACTCGTGACTACTTAATCAATACTAAAATAGCTGATGCAGTTCATAAATTTATTTTCATGAGTAAGCGATTTGATCCGTAATATGCTGCAGAACGACTCTAAACCCTTCTTCTCCCCTTTCACACAAGAAGCCTTTCAAAAAATCTCCTTTCTTTCTAAACCTCTGCTACTTTCTCTCCTAAATTGTTCACGTGTCAATCCGTTATCTGTGTTGCACACTTGAAACTATATATACGGAGTCTTTCTTTTTTTTTTACCCTTATGTAATTATTGTTTAAATCATGTACATCCAATTATGTTCGCTTGACAACATGAAACTATTATTGTATAGGGAGAAGAACTCTATAAGACTTTGTCTTTCGTTCCTTTTCTATTCGAACATGTACGTATTATAAACATTGTTGTAATCATATGTAAACAAAAGTGCATTGTTTGAAATAAATATGTTTAAACTAAATATTATAAAGCACCAACGAATATACTTTCAAAAGCAATGGATCCTATGAGGATACAAGAACAATAAGAAATAATTGTATATATATATATGAGAAAGAAATTGTTCAAACAGTGTAAAATTTAAGTATCTTATACCCTAGCACTTTCGACTATACGTCTTCTTTAGGGGTGTATTGATATATGAGTTAACGATTCTCCAGTGCGAATGCACATTATAACCATTGTCTTGTTAAACCTGCAGCCACAGGAAACAACTTCATGCTGATGTAAGCCGTGTGCTTTAGACTGGCACACGCGATGTTTATGATTTCGATGGAATTGTAAAAATTGAGGTCAACTTTTTGGCATTCAGTCTTGTTTTTAAAGTTATGTTTCGTTTTATTTTAAAGCATTTATTTATATACGCATAATTATGTTATAGACTGACGCCCGTGATATTCATTATATCGATAAAATAATAAAATATTAAAATTTGCAGTGAACGTTTTGCATTCAGTATTGTGTCATATTTATTTTTCGTTTTGTGATTATTTACTTACACTGATTAAAAGTGTGTGTTGTAAAATGGCGCTACAATGTTTATTATATCGATCTAATGTTAAAAGGATTAAAAATGGAAATTAGAATTTTGCGTTAAGTTGTTTTATTTTTTATATGTCGTTTTTATTTATTCCATGGGGCTGAAAAGTTTTGAGTCGCCTTATCCAGTATATATTCATATATATGTACATACATATACAGCAAATCTGATCAAATATACAATGAAAACATTGTAAATGATTAGAGATTCAGATTAATTAAATCAGACAATTGTGATTATAATATGCGACTTATATAAGTATTAACAATATAATGACATAATAGTTCATAATAGTTCAACGTCAAGATCAATTTGCAGTTTATATTACTGTACAACAATCTTAGAACAAGACATTATGTTATAATTATGGTTTTCGAAATCGGCCTTTAAATATCAGTATTTCTGATTGCTCAAATGTCTCGTGCATATTGTGGACCATTTGCAAAAAATAGTTTGTAATTATTCAATGCATATTGAAGTGATTGGATTAAATTATGAACGGTATTGTTCAACAAATCTGTCGCTAAAGTAAGCTGTGTTGGTATTGTTCAACCAATCTGCCTCAAAAGTAAGCTGTGTTGGTACTGTTCAACCAATATGTCGCCTAAGTAAGCTGTCTGTACACGCCCACGCTTTATTGAGTAATGGGTGGTGTGGTAGTCGAGTGGTAACACAATGGTCTACCATTCCAGAGGTCTCCGGTTCAATTCCGGGCCGGTGCACTGGATATTTAAGAAATGCTTCAAGTATTTCCCACCCAACTAGAGATGTACTGGTATGAAACCCAGGTAATTATCGCGTGTATCGGTGCTATAAACTGAGCACGTAAAAGAACCAAGAGATCTATTCGCAAAGAGCTAGGGTATCGCACCCGGATTCCTTGTATTTCAATACTGTCTCTTCTGCATGCTGTCTCTTCAGCAAAAAAACAACAAAAAGGACCCCATTGGAAATAAATGCTTGCACTTTTATGGGTTATCCTTGTCCGCAAGGTCAAAATAAATTTTTTAAAAATCATCATAAATAATTTCATTTCGTTACAGCTGAAAACATAATAATATACACAATAATTCACATATGATTTACGCTTTCACGCACGGATGTTGTTATTTTTTAAGACACGTTTCAATTAAATATATAGTTACGATGCTACTTTAGGGGGAGATGGGCAATAACAGTAAATATACTGTAAATTTATCATTCCGATTTTTTGCTATGTCGTTTATTCATCCATGAATATGATATACCACAGCACATACAACACATTTTAGCACAAACATATAGGAAGATGCTCATGTGTGCAAAGCTCAAATGATAAAGCCTTAATCATCAAGCCGAACGATATCGTGCAAATGTGTATAGTCACTAACAAAAACAAATGCATGATATATGCAGGATAATACAAATACCTTTATTAATAAAAAAAATATTAAACTAATGTCTTTTTAAGTGTATCACATGTTTACTTGATGTATATATTTACAGGATCAGATACCGAAACTTTAATATAATGTAACATTGACAAGCTTAGATCATGTGATTATTGTTGATATGCAATAAGGCGATTAAGCTATTCGTGTTCATAATTAACATACACGTGGATAGGTTCATAAAAGCAGTGTTGGTCAGTGAATTGTGAAAACGTTGTTTCGCGTTCATTCAAAAAGTGGCTTAATTATATATTTTAACGTGCTGGATAATACTGGATATTGAGAAGAGACCCATTCATTGAGTTTCTTTGAATTGTTACGAACCATCGTCTATTTAGAAGCTTTAAGTCGACTCATGTTTGCAGTGCGACATGGTCTATTTTATTGATGACCTTGAGTATGCTTTTACTAAACGTTATAATGTATATTTCTGTATACGAATTTTTTTGTATTACGCAATTGCACCTTTTTTAAATAAACAATCCAAATTTTATTAAATGCATCGTAAATGTTTTTTTTCCTAAAAACACGACAGAACCACTTAGTAGACTTTCCTATTTTATAAATGTTTTTGATCTCGCCATTAAGATTTGTAACGGTATCATTTGTATTTTAATAACGAAAAAGACTTGTGCCAATACCTATCCTAGCATTAAGTGCTGACAAGTTCTTGGTATGTCCTACTTATCGTCAAAGAAAATACTTTCATAAAATTTTACATATCAAACTTTACTTAAAACACGCATATTATTATCATTGTGAGAATGTTCGTACAATCCTTATATATATCGAATAGTTCTTAATACATCGAGTTTGTAAAAAATGTAAAAGGAAGACAGCAGAGAACGCACTCATGCAGCGATCATGCGAAATACGTCGTGAAAAAAACTGATATATTCATTCGAAAAGTATTTTTTAATTATAAACACATTATTTCAATTATCGAAATGCATCTTTAGTAAGTTCGACCCAATTTATGCGCTTGCATATACATTTATATCCGAATTGATAGGATATACTTCTCTAATGATAATGTCCAAACTGTGCATGGTGCGTTGGTAAAAGTATTATAAACATTTAATCAACCCACGACTTATTGTGCATCTACTAAGAACCACTGCAATTGTATGTCAACAATACAGAAGCAATAAAATGTCCCAACATTCTACATACACATTGGCAACAAGTTGAATATTTGAATAAAGATTATATTTTCGTAAACGGATTGCCGTTGGTATTTGCTGTTTTATACCAACGGTCATCTTACCACGCATTTAAATGCTATATAACAGTGATAACCACTGTTTAATGAATATAATCATCATCGGGAAAAAATCCTAGTGAATCTAGGCCTACAATTTCGTGGGCATGGTAGAGTTTAATACATCATACTTACAACATGTAAACAATACGTACAGCGATCAAGAAATCATAAGTTGTTGTAAATCAGGCTAATAGTCGATTTCGTAAAATACAACGAATAAAGAAACTCGCACTTTACTTGAAAGTCAATTATTTGTCGACATTTATTCGTCTGGCAAAAATATCTTCCATTTACTGACACATGATTTAATTTCCGTTTTGTCTTGACGGAAAAAGGAATTTGATTAGCATACACTTTTTCGAGGACGGACTGAATTAATTGCGTTATTTTCGAATGAAGACTTTGGAAAGAATGGCTTAACAGTTGTATACAAAGATGAAAAGATCTCGCGTTATGAGCTATATCAGTTAATTATACACTGATAAGAAACTCGATAAGCTGATATTTTATTAAACACATTAAGATAGTAAAACCTTTTGCTAATTAATTGACGCTTGGTATACAAACAAAATGATTAAAATATATAACAAAGTGGAGCTACAACAGGAAGATTAGATTATACAACGACGTTATTTATGAATGTCAAGTGACAGATTGCAAAAATATGTATGCAAAATTCCAACTCACACAACTTGCACGAAGAAATTTATTACGACTGGAAATCCGTATGGTTGTTGCAAACATGAAGCTAAATTAGGATGCCAGTTTCTGATCGTCATTTATTGAGACCATCATTTGCATAACAATCGGTTTCGGTAACAGCTTCCTAACGAAGCGTGATTAAAATATGTGATATGTATGCGAGGTTTGACATGACATTTTAATGAACGCGTTGGCCATTCATATAACTCCTTTAAAAGGCATCACACTAGGCATGGTACCATTAAAGCTAATGTAACCCAAATGAACCGAATATGCTGAGTGAGGAAATTGTGTAAATTATTTGGGAACATAATGTCCACTATGTTTTTGTACCTGCCTGAATTTATTAAGATAAGTTCGATGTTATGAAATCAATAATGTAATATAATATCAACACGTTTACTTAAACGTTTTGTTACCGTAACCTTGTTGATTGTGTCTTAGTCTCTATTTGCTTGTTAATGTTAATGTATGCCGTATTACTGCTCTTGTCAAGACTAATTAAGCCCATGAATGCCCGGGTCATTATGCTTATTGATAGCACACCCTAAACATTTATTTGACATTTCATATAAAGTATATTGTAATCAAACATGGTCATTGAATGTTGTTTTAACACAATTACTGCACATAACCAATAAGGAAATCATTCGGTCGTTAAACTTCTTATTTTAACGTCACTTTTTTGAAAGGCGTACTTAACAAATTAAATAAAAATAAAACTGGTTTGCTTTTGGATTAACACTTAGATATATTTTCCCCGTTGAGATAAAAGTTTACCATATTCACCCAAGCAAGCGATCATGAAAATGTGTATTTTCCTATTTAACTAAGAAAACCATGTCTGTCAATGTACTACACCGAAAGTAATCAATTATCTTCTATATATTGTTGAATATGTCTTTTAAAACTACTGGTTTAGTTTTTTTTTAAAGAAAAATATTGATTTTTTAAGGTAATAATATTATGCGACTGGATAAATTTAGCGGTTTAAAATCTTTCCAAATTCGAAGTTTCATGTACATTACACTCATGAAAACTATATTTGCTATGCTTTATAATTAATTTGATATAGATATATTAATTGTTGATATTGTATTCATAGATGTGTATGCGTATAGGCTTAAAACATTAATAAAGAGAGATAAATTGACAGCATGTAATATATACAGAATGTGTCGGAGTTGTGTGTCCACGTTAGTGTATGTATTCGCATATATAAGATCCAATGGCAATATGGGCTTATCATAGTAATCAATGAGTCTGTTAAATGGTTATTTGTTTAATCTTACGTCTTATCGGAGTCAAATATAATGTATGAAATATACACTAACTAATGACCGCTGGTTTAAGTCATAACGCATGTATTAAACAATACTGTATGTTAGTTTTATTGCGTCTGAATTTAATGCATAAAACACAGAAAATACGATTTTATTGCAAGCAAAACAAAAGTGTTTGGAATATGCCTCTCAGTAATTTAATTACAAGTTACACTGCTTTTCAATTAGGTGTGGATGCAATATAACAAACATTAAATGTTAAATGTTTAATTGTTCCGTAGTACACTAAGTGCGAAATTATGTTTGGTCCATTGCTTTTTACTAGAAAAAAAATCAAGGTAAGAAATATAGAGGTGTGCTATCCTAAATGCATATACGACTGACTGTACAATATTAGTTAGAATTATGTGTAAGACTGATACAATTCCTGTTCTTAAATGTGTCTTTGTTTCAGAAAGTACAGTTTTGGTGTAGCATTGATGGTTCTTTAGAAGCTGCATCTTGTAAATGTGCATATAAGTAAACACTATTTATTTTAAAATATATTTAACATACAAAGTATTACTTGCATTAACGATCGTTATAGATACATAGTTTTTTGCAAGCTACTTCAAATGTGGTGTGTGTACTATTAACCTATATACTTCAAGGTCGCGGTGGTGTAATGGATATGGTGTCCGCCTAGCGACCTGGATGTCACGGGTTTGATCCCCACTGTGGGAGCGTGCCAAACACACCAAGTACAGGTTCTAGGCCCAGAAAACGGACTCGAGAGCGTTTCATATAAGTAGTAAGTACTTTAAATTAAATCGAGCTAAAATAAATAGGTTTAAACTCAACTCTTAACCAAGAGCATGGATTTAAATTGAAAACGTGGTAAAACAAAGGACACTCAAAGACCACGATCCAAAAAAGAATGCCCTGCTTTTAACGTTAATAATTTTGTTACTGTTCCTTGCAATATCATCGTTTTACAAGTTATTTCGTTAGGAAAGTAGTAAATAATAAATGCGGTATTGACATTTGATGTTATTAGATTGGAGGCATATTGTATATTTAATTAGTCTTCTGACGTTCCTCAAATTGGAACACATAGCCTTAGACACACATAACAATGCTATAAAGTATATTTCATCACGTAATTCTTTGTTTGACAATACAGTTATAACATAATTGAATCGCAAATAAGTTTATATCTGAGTATGGGTATATTTGAAATTCATATTTTAAGATTGTTTGAGTTGGACAGACTTAAGTTCAAAGTTTTGTTTCAGTAAATAATTTAAATAAGCATTGAATACATATGTTATCATATGTTAAATTGTTTATCCAGAGTTGGTGGTTTCGTCGAGCAAATTGAAGGCGACAGGTTTTTAGAATTGGCAAACAAAAGTGTTCGTTTGCATAGCGAACTTACTACACAATATTATACATCCAATCAAACAAAAACATTAAAGTAAGTAAGGGAAATTCTTCAAGGTGACTAGAGAAGACGACTAAAACCAAGTCGCACATAATTGTTATGCCTGTTGGTAGGGAAAGCAGCAGCGCCAACAAATTACGTTTTACATCCAAGCAATTGTTAATTAAACTCGTTAGTGCGCCGGATGTGTGTACCCAATTAATATTCATCAACGAGAAAACATAATGAGTATTTAACGTAGGAAAAGCAACGACTATGAAAATAATTATTAAAAGCAATTAATAAAAAGAAAGTGGGTTTGCTTTGTGACTTTTGCCGTGAACTTTTTGCCTCACTAAACGTAGAAAGTTACACATTTTCAAACACGCAAGCTCTGGTTAAACATGTACTTCGCAACTCTAATTAAGAAATGATTTCACGGCATTACCCCGACAGCAATCAAATATGTTATATGTCATATACAACACAATGTTTGATGAATTGTACATCGTGCTTGCAAATTGAACATCGTCTGAAGAGGTTTTTCTATGAGAACATAGTTTCGTCCCTTTAATATGCTGCACCGTCTTCAATCCTAAGTTATAATTAAAAATAATAAGGGCATGTTACTGCAAATACATGATCTCGTTCGAATGCATTAATAAGGGATTTACGTTTCTTCTTACCCATTGTTTTAAAATGTTGGTAACACACATGGAAAGCAGTGCAAAGTACGTATCTATTATTATAAATAAGTATATTAATTGCTGTGATTTTTGCTTCTCCACTGTGCGTATTTTCAGTAAATGTTATAGTTTGATGAACGTTTGCAACATATAATGGTACACTGAAGGGGTTTGTTTTAAATATATATATATACGAACAATATCGTATTCCATAGATGTGTATACTTGTTTGTTGAGGTATTTTAACATCTCCATTTTATTTCAAAACTATAGGTAAGTTACAACAAGAATACGTATACAACTATTTTGTTAAAAACAAGTTGTTTATACCAACACACAGCGTTTATGATGTCTGAATTAAGAATTCATATTTGAATCAGAAATCACGATATAAACAGACAAACACTTGCTAGACATACATAGCTGTCCTGATATGAAATTTTATTCGCTATATACAGGTAAAACATTGCTAATAAACATTAATTGATAAATTTGATGCTTGTTCGTGCTTCAACATAAGCTATTTAGCCAACGGCCTTCTTTTGCAAGATCATTTCCATAGCTTTGGTCAAGAGTCAAGTAATAAACCTCAGATGCATATGTCAATGGTAATACCTAGCTAAAGACCCATGATTGAAATATTGATTGGATACTTGATAATTTGGTTAGTTATTTTTATAGATGTGGTTATTAAAATACGAGACATCATAAAAAGTAAGTTAGTTTATTTATATGTAAAAATATATTGAGAAACCTTTTCTAACTTCGCTAATTATATTTACCACATCACACAACGTAACATGAAGTGGCCTGTTCACAACATATTGCGATTATTATAAGAGAATAACTGCATAAAATAAGAACGTATGGAAATAATAGACGATTATCAATGACCATGCACTGTATAATCCACTGGGCTTTAACCTGGTGCATTTTCAGTTTTAATAGCCACTTTGATTTCAAAACAACCTACAAAAATGTGTATATGTTTTGCCTTGTATTGCTTGATGTTTTAATTAAATAACAGGAACATAAACATATATAATATACATAGTCACACTACATATGAAAATTATGTTTATATGTTGAGTATAATATGTGTAATAAACTTTTCTGTTAGCATACCTAAACACAGTTTGACAAAAAAGCAATTGTTAAATAAAACTTTGTTGACTTCTGTATATTGTTTTGATACTAACATGATTAGGTAAAAATAATCAGAGAATTTACATGAAGATGCAGTAAAACATCGACTATACGCTGCAAATATGATATTTATTGTTGAGAGCATAGCATTCATTGAATTTATTGCGTAAAATGCTAAAAACATGCATGCAGTTAAATTGACCTTGTCTTTTAAGTGCACTTAAACCAAATGTAGCTTTAGTTTCTACAAAAGGAAACTAGATACACATTCTTGGAATCCGATTGAATCCGATTTTGTTACAAAACATCAAATAAATATTAATTAATTAACCACGATTAAAAGATGGTTTGATAATTCGCAAACATTTGATACTTAGTCGACGAAAGGTCTAACTTCAGTAAAACCTAATGGTCAGAGAATACATAATTACACCATTGATATTACATTGCTGATAAACGATGGTTTAAATATGTTATTCACATGCTGTCATAAACACTTCACACATTTCCAACGCGAAGTCCTATTTAAAGCCATGGGTAAATTGATAACCTTGGTACATATATGACTAAAATATGCAATGGATGGTACATGTATGACAAAAGTACGAAATGGAATGTCCAAGCGTCTTGTCTCACAAGGGATTCGGTGCGATATGGCCGTTTAGTAAACATCAGCTAGGTTAATTGAAAAGTAACGTTAGGCTTCAGTCTAACATTCGGCATTTAGGTCAATAATCGAGAGTATGGTCTATATTTTAATAGTTGAAAACGAATATTCAAAGCTTAGCAATTTGTTTTTTAAAAAACATGTCGCACGCGACTTAAATAATTAAATTTATTTGGTGAAAAAAACACTGTTTTGAAATTAGAAATATCGACCATAACTTGTGTATGTTCATCAAGTATGACGATTGCGTGCATTATTAAGTATTACTCAAAATAACAACTAGATAGGCCCTAATTGTGTATGTAATGCTAAAGTTCAACAGATATGGCATTCGATGCACGAAGTGAGGATATTCGCGTTCTGAGATGTTGTTTTTTTTAAACGCTTCTGGACATGATTATCTCAAATATAATGTATAATACACAGCAATTAACACACTTTTACAACATAGCATGTACTTAAAAGGTATACAAATACTAACACGAAGGTCATTCGTTTCCTCGTTTCCAAAATATATTTGGCAGTCATTATCCTAGTGATAATCATCCCTTCTACGATTAGCTAATGTTTAAGCTCGTTAACATTTAGTTATTGTTATGTGCCTATTATCAGTGTATATATTTCAGGGATTGCATAATTTATATTGGAGATAAAACGTAAAACATTTCCGTTGAATGTAGAATATTAATGGCTTTGCAAACCTTGATTTTGAGGACACTTTGCTAGATCAGACAATTTGAAGATTGTTATAATATCATACATTATAATCATCAATCAAATTATAAAAAAATCAACTATACTTTAATGGTTTTGGGAACGATGTTGATAACTGTCAAGCGTAGTATTAGATCGTGCGCGTATAGTCGACAGTACGTCGGTCATCGAAAATTGTATTGATAGTTATTTAATGAGCTTGATCAATCGCGCGACACTGTAGTTTCAAAGATGTCACTATACCGAGAGAGAGTGAATGCATATTTTATAACTTTGGAAGCCAGGACTGGTGATCACGTAAAATTTAGTGAAACGGTTTTTTGTAAACATGATAGATACCACGTTCACTTACATTTGTGTTCGTGTTGTTTATCGGCGAACGGAAAGACACTTTCAGACCACTGAAGACAGATGATGTAAAATAACAATTGGCAGTAATTATGAGAAAATAAAATACTGTTTAGAATACCCAGCTTGCATGTTTGTCTGTTATAAATTATGACAGAATTTTATAAACAACGAGGCAAAGTAAATTTTCCTTTGATTCAGAGTACCTCGCAATGGTTGATTCTTATTATTTATTCCAAATTTAGACGTTTGCGCTTTGGTATTCTGGTGCAATTTGCCGACATCACAAAATGTATGGCTCTTTTTTCCCTGTGCAAGAAAAAGTTGGCGTGTGTCAAGTATGTTCATGATAGAGTTTTCAAGATAAGATGATTATGAACTTGTGACCGTATTTTCGTTTGTTATATTAAAATAATTTTCTTCAAAAGAATATGGGCTGTTTTACAAACAGCATGGTCTGAAGACATCCGTTCCTAGTTCCATATGTTTAAAATCTGTATCAAGTACATACTGGTCTGCTTGATAGAAATCATTCGATTAATGCTGTGGTGCATTGTTTAACAAATACCCTAACATGCACTCACGGCATTTGCACTAATCATTTTACGTTCATTTCCGACTTTAAACGCTTGTTACTTGATAAAACAGGCAGGAAACATTTTGTTCTTTGTATGAAATAATCTCGTTTGTAATCTGAAGTTTTCGAAATTCGGGCCTACGAAATGACACGTTAATTAAGGCGTTTGCAAACGAAATTAACTCATTTTTAAATCGGGGTGTTGTCCGCCTTTCAACATCATGAGTATAACCGATTTCGATTAGATGTTTTGTGAAAAATACGTGAATTATTGGATTAACTGTTCTAGTAACATACTGGATTTTTTTTGCATTGCAGAAACAGTTTTAAATATATTTAAACCGTGAGAATGTACATACATGTGAGTGTGTTTCAAATAAATTACAATCAACTAGCATATATATTTTGGTTTAATAAAACTCGTTTTCATGAATTGTCGAGTTAATGTTTTTTTAATTGTGGTTAAACAAAAACAAATAAGGTCTATATTACTTGATAAAGGAAAGATTGGATAAACTGATTAATATATAAATCAAAGTATTTCCTCTTCGCATTTACAAAATATAACCGTCTCGGTAGTACAAAGAAACAGGACCCTGTCCTAAATAGGATCATACAAAACAGTAAGTGACGTCTGAATATTCAGCTCACAACAAATTGATCTGCAGTTGAGTTATTAAAATACAGAAAATGTGTATGATTAAAAGTACATAAAGTAATAAAAACTGAAATAATAAATAATGAAGGCAACTTAGCACTTTACTTTGTCAACACAATCATTATATTTTACGTTTTTGGTACAATATTTTATAAGTCTTGCATCGGGAGCACAATAAGGAAACAAATATGCTGTTGTAACAATGAAGATTTTATTGTGGCCCGCTCATTGTAGAGTATTTAGAACGGCATTTATTAAAACGGTCAGTCGGTGAAAACAATATAATTGCACTTAACTCCTGTTAATCCCATTTGATAAGGCAATTTTTTGTTATACGGAAGACACCTTACTTAAAAGAAGACACATTCATGTTAGTTGCACTTGCCCTGTCGTTATTCCATTCAATAAGGAAATATATATATATACGAAAGTAGCATTATTCATACGGAAACATCTTCCATGAAGTTGTTCGTGTTAAGTGATGCACTTCCTGATAACGTCAGAATAACGTTTTTGCTAGTGTTAGAAAATGCATTATCTCCGTTTGATATAACGGGAGATTCGCATCGTTTATATTTAAAGGCGGTTCGCTTCACATATTTTTTACTTTCTCTTGGAATATAACGGCCACTCTTTTTGACATCTATATATTTGTCTACAGACACCGATAGATGAATCTATTCTCCAAGCAGAGACAGATGGTTAGAATGATTTTAGCCGCACACGCACCGGCGTCGTTAATTGTGTTTAAATTGGAAATCTCTACAAATTGTTTGCCCTCATGAACCTATCACAAATACCTAAACATTTGTTTTATGATCAATCTGCCTAGGTATCTGTCACTTTAAAGCCAATGAGCCTTAAATGGGGTATATATTTCTGAAATATTTCTTACCGTTCAGTTTGTGTCGTATTTTGAACTTTGCTTGCCCTTTTACCTTTCCAAGCTTTTTTTTATGTTTACACCGTTTAATACACTCAAACTAGTTTTCAAAACTCGTGTGTGTCTCTTCTTCACTAGACCATATTCGGCGTGTTACATATATACGTAAAACATACGTATGGGCGACATTGTAATTATTCAATTAAAGTTTTCTCTTAATTAAATAGCGTCAGGCCATGGGACATTGATGGTATTGGTAGATGAATTAAATTAGATTGTTATAAAAAACGCCACTCATACATTACATTTAAGCAAATTTAACAAAGCAGCATAGAGTGTTACTTGGATACGAGTTGTATATGTACATACGCAGTACGCAGGTAAGGCATTGTTAAGATCAATCGATACA
Source organism: Dreissena polymorpha (assembly GCF_020536995.1). Lineage (NCBI taxonomy): Eukaryota > Metazoa > Mollusca > Bivalvia > Myida > Dreissenidae > Dreissena > Dreissena polymorpha. Next base: position 55,684,262 of record NC_068362.1, read on the forward strand.
TATTTTGATGACAGACAAAATTGGGCCCCCAAACAATACAATTTGGTAATAAACTGATAATACAAATTTTGAAAAATGCCTATTCGTATTGACAACTTTCGTACAGCATAAGGTAAAGTATAAAAAATAGAATTAATAATTCACATAGATAAACAAATCCAGTTAAGTTTGACACTAGACATTTTATCAACATCCTTAACATACCTTTTGTGAGAATTTGAAAATACACTTCACGAGTAAATATTTATACGATAGTCAATGGACAAGTGTTATCACATCTTATTTTACATGCATGCAATCAATCACCGATCCAACCATGAAAGCGACACCCTGATGTATTCTTACCTTTTTAAATATATTAAACATGCGTTATAGAAATTATAGACACACTGCATGTATTTTTTTCACATCCGAACAATTAGTTTTCTGTTTAAGACATGCACATTGGAATATAATAATATATTGAATACAAATTATGGTTCACTAAAAGTATGTCAGCACTTATCTATTTAACATTTTCGTGTTTGTATAACACATCGTGCATACTTTTAAGTCTGATAATTTGTTTTATTGTTCAAAGTGGAACGTATCTAAACACAAAATACCAACGATATTGCTCGGTCAACTGAAATCATAAACCATATTTCAGTCTGGTCGATTACTTCAGATTGTTTAGTGAGTAAAAAACGTCTTTTAAACATTTAATCCAGCCAATAACTCGAAGCTTAATGTCCGACAATTGACATTGTATATGACCAGACTTGATATAGTTTGCGCGTTCTTAAGAAATCCTCAGACGACGAGAATATCTTTGTAAAAAATAACGTATTGTTCACCTTTCAAGAAAAAGCAACGTTATATTGTTTATTTATGTGTTAAATATATGTATTATACAATAAATACTAATTCATTAACTATAAAGAGATTCATTGTTATAGGATTGTCATTATAAAAAACATGATCGTTGTAAAATTGTAGTAACATAACCATTCACATACGTGTATTATTGCCTGCTTTTTATAGATTTTGATATATATTCAACATTTGATTCAATGAATATGTTAACAATTTTTATGTTAAGGTTACATAAAAAAGAAAGCAAATAATATTAAAAAATCACTATTTTATGATTTATGAAAATAATAATTTATGTTCACAACTGTAATTGAAGTAACGATGTAAAACTCAATATATGTACATGCAAGGAGCTCGCGTTCATAACACAATTTATAAGACGTTGACGAATGTAAAGTCTGAATATCAGAGTCCGATTATGAAACCGACATAAACATCTGGATTTATCAAATCTACCTAAAAGCGTAATCGATTTTTTTAAAAACCGTGATTATTCACACCGAAACATATCTACGAAGATCTTTTTCTTACATCACTATTAATGGCAGATTTATATCAACTGCAAGCAACAAGCAATCTCTCAACACTTGCATTAATGGGATATTGTTTTCTCGACGGACTAACCTATAACAAAGGTTAGTGCATTTGTTATCTCAATCGAAATATACCGACATGTGACCAAGTCTAGCAGTTACAATAATACAATAAAAACTTAAAACAATTCAATAGATACAAGTGTTATTTACATTTAGTACTTCGGCGATTTGCTGAATAAGTGCGCTTTCGTTATAAAACACCATTTTCCCCCTTATACGTGTTTACTCTTTGTGGCTGGCGTTGGTCGTTTTCGTACTGTGTAACAGTATCCCAGACACTTTACGATGACTCTGTTATTCTCATCAGCTTTTTTGGTTTTGAAATGTAGAATTTCCTAAGCCACGTCTCTGTCCGCTAGTAAGTTTTACGCATAACATACTTGTTTTCAAACCAGTGCAAAGCAGAGTGGCCCGAATGGACCGAACACAATGGCAAGACTACGTCTCGAAACACTAGTAAAGGGAATTTCTTCTATTTTATTCTCTCAAGTCAAGACAATTATATTTCATACAGAAACAAATAATTATTATCTTGGTTGTAATAAATAAAGCGCGATATATATATTTATATATTGTAGTCCATACCTTAACAGTATATTTAATATATTTTGTAAACATCAACAAAACGCTTTATGCTTTTTGTTTGCTAATCACGTGATAACATCTAAATGAGAATATAATTACATTCAGTGTTGTGATGCTCAAAGCAAACATAAATGAAATTATGTGGGATTACAAGCATCGTATTGAATTAAGCCTTAAGTCCAATGGTATAAACAAATTGACGAACGTCATAACCATAATTGTCATTGGATAAATTCATACACAGTCAATAGCATGTACAGCAGTGCCTAAAGGTTCGGGCAAATTGGATTGAGTATGCGATCAAATCCTTCGTAGACAAAAATATACACATGGCGAGATGTGGCAAAGCGTGTTTCATGTAATCTGATCAATTAGATTACTTAAAATAATCCATCTTGGCGTAAATAATAATATTATATTGGATTCGTTGTTAGTTGTTTTGTATCAAATATATATTTGATTACAAAATAATACACAGAATATACTATTGATATGGAAAATCACAAACACCTTTGTCCCAAAGTATTATCCCAATACATAATATTCTCGGGACATCTTTTTAAGTGCAATATTGTACTTTCACCTTTATGCACGTGTGGTGCAATTGGAACAGATTCTTTTAGAATGTCAACGATTTACACACCAAAGAGACGTTCTTTTCAGTAGAATTGCTCATTATACCTCTCCAACCATAAACACTTTATTATTTGGCAATGAAAATATATTTGGGAATCTTTCGTATTGTGGAACTGAAATGACCATTAGTTGACTATTTAAAATAATGTATTTCAACACACTATGTCGTAATATAGTTATCACGTTTTGAAACCAACTCGGTGTATGATCTCAACATGTTTAATATATGCACGTTAGTTCAAATCATCATTTCATGAAGTCATGTAACCACGGTACATAGCTTGATATAACGTGCATTTTTAAAGCGCTCAAAAAATGATTCAATTAACATGCGCTCAAAAAGTAGAAATGTTTTTATCAAGAACTTAAAGATGCAACATTTATAACGCAAATATTTCGGGCATGGATAAGGCATGCTTAACAAAAAAGTGTCAAATGGCAGGATTTAATTTAAATGTGTTCACACTACGAATATGAAATCAAAAGCGTTTCTTTGTGAATGCAGGATATGCATGCCTTTGCCTATGCTAACTTTGAGTGATATTTGTTGTACGACATTATGAGAACCATGTCATATGCTGTAACACACAAATAAATCACATTAAAGTGAACCATTATTTTACTTGCATTTCGAAGAAATTCCGAATTAGGGAACTCCCATGCGCAACAATAGAGTTTACGTGGTAAAGCGCAAATCATACATCACATCGTGCGAGTGCGTCGTTGTTCTTGATAGTTGGCAATATATTACTTTTTGTACATTGTAACATGATGCATGTCATGCTTGTTTTTCATAAACGTTCAACATTGTTATAACATTGACTCATGTCTGTGTCGTTTCCGTCTGATTTGATTGCTTTCTCTTTTGATTTCGACTTCCATTGTTTTTAATAAAATCAACTGTAATGACCTCATGGGAGAACACAATACACACAGTTACAATCTAACGTTATGTTTCATTTTATTTATTTTTTCAAATATGGTCGCCTACAATCAAACAACAAAGTACGACGCAACATTTTGATATACGGCCATATGGAATTTACGTTTGTACAACATCATTAAACATTTAAGAGATATTGTAAAGATCAGGAAATGTGCAGGAGTTATTGTTTGTAATTATAGTCGTAGTATGATCAAATAGTTTTATTTTTAAAAATTGCATGGTTGTTATCTGTAATTGGATGATTTGTTTTAGATAATACATTATATTAATTAATCGTTAGAAATGAACATGTGTGCATATTACTGAAAAGATTAAATTGAAAATGAAAATATATCATCAAAACTGCACATGCGCCAGAAATTTTTTAACGCAAGTGTCCTAAACTTGTATGAGTGTTGTGCCCTTCAACAAATCTGACATCACGTTCGATACAAAACTCTTGTTATTGTTCAACAGGACCATATGCACAATCCCAGAAGCATGGCATGTTAGATGTCACATATGACCTCCAACTCCAGCATAAAATATAGAACGTGAAGTAAAAAATACATGTCACATACATGTATTGAGACTAAAACGTAGGCAGACCAGAGCGACCAAACTATATACAGAGCATATATATGAACGTGGTCAACAGCGTATTTTGGGAATGATTGCAGCGGCAAATGTTCGGCTGCATGCAAGCCTTGGAGCAACAATAGTAGTTTTGGAATCATTCTGTGTTAGCAGATTGAGAAGACACGGGTTATCAACGAGTACCATAACAATACAACAAAGAAAAAGGGCACATACTTCAAAACAGCAATAAATAAAATGTTCAGACTGTGTTGAGACTACAAACTTAAGAAGAGAATTAGTTTGGGAGAAATTTGGTATTGTGTTCTTTTTAAATATGGTATCAATAAATATATGATAGTAAAATATTAAATAATGCGTTGATTACATAAAAACTAAACTAACTTTCCAAAACTGGCATTCTAACACTCAGCTATTCGAAAAATGATTTATTTGGACGGAATGTTTAAAACCTAACGGGGTCCTTTTCAATGCATGTCTTCTAATATGTATGTCCGCTCATTTCCGAATATTTAGGAAAGGTGTTACATGATTGAGGAGACATTTTTATTATTATTCCTATCATTCAATTGCGATAAATATATATATCTAAGTTCGCGTTGCTTTCTTTAACAAAAGTGTGTTTTCCTAAAAAAGTTTATATATTTTGTTTTTTACTCATAGGGTTTCCGCGATTAGGTTAATTTTCCTCCAGATTAAACGAAACTGTGTTTTAAAGTGTATTCCAGCACAAGCAATAAATCGCAGGTTTGTCTTATTGAAAGAGTATATTGGTTGTTTTGATATACGATTAAAAAATTCATATAAAACGACAATCTGCGTTCAAACAAATGCCTAAAAAACCAACAGCAGGTCATAGATTGGTTACTTGTCTTCTATCAAACCATATGTTCGACCACTATGAAGAAGACTATACCACACACATGATTTTTCGTATACCTTGCTTCATTCTTATTGTGACATTAACCCAACCATTATTTATATATGTATCGTAGATGGTGCAACACTAAACAGCCCTGTATTAGTATCAATGCAAATGATTTTTCGAGTAAATTTGGCATGTGAATATCGTAAGAACATTATAAAGACAAAAAGGGACATTATTTATAAAATAATGTTTATTCGCTCAAGAATAAACTGTCTTATTCAACGCAAACGCTATTTTCCTAAGAAATCGCCGAAACCCAAACTCCAATTTTATAACCCATCCTACCCAGTCTACTCTAACACATAGACTCGTCCACTAAGTATAAAACCACTGCCCGTGCAAATTGTCGTTCTTTTACTAGCTCCGTGCATCACAGGGTAGGTCGCGCTACGGTTTACAAGTTTACATTTACCACCCACCCTCCCACTTAATTTTTGTTGTAACACGATGCTTGCCAGATTTTGGTTATATTCCAGTGTTGTCGAGAATTACGAGCTCCATTAGAAACCCACATCGTCATGGCTGGGACTTAACAGCGTACGGCACACCGTCAGTCTGTCCAATGGTCTACTTAGTTCAGCTCCCGACGACAGTTTCCTGCGTAATTGACTGTACCAGTGTTTAGAGAATTTGCTAGACGTTGATCAGTAAACTTTTGTTAATATTGGTTGTTTTCGGGTACAGTTTTCCAGAGTTATTTTACATTTAGTGAAGTTTTATCTCTGGTTTTTACTCTGGCCTTGAAAACACCATTTTAGGATAACGAATAGAAGTGATGTATAGGCATAGTTTCCACGAACACACTTCCCGCCTGTCACGGGGGATAGACATTATGTACTTAAATGTCCCGCCGTTCTCGGGGGAACCTATATAATACAATTAATCCCAGCCTTGACATTATTATGCCAAACCTTTAAGATAATAAATTTCGTAGTTAAACTGTTTGGCGTTTGTCGTTGAATAATAAGCGTAATTATATGTAGTTATGCTAAACTACGTTTCAGTCATATCAAACAAACAAGTACGTGAGTATAGTTGGATATATTATATTAAATTCAATGAAAGAAAATTGATCAACATCTACCATTTCCTTTATTACAAAGGAGCAACATATATAAGTCTTAATAAGTCGTACAACAAGACAACAACTTAACGGGTTATAAACACATACAAGATAATTTTCGAAATAGTCCAAAACAATTACTAGTACAAGCAGACGCGACGGGCAGAGGATACATGTACGTAGCAACCTACTAATCACCACGTCAATTGAAACAGTTAAATAATAAATTCATAGTGTTGTGTTGTGTAGGCTAAATAAAAGTAGTAACGTTATTTGTAAGAATAGACCATTCTGAGCAGGACCTGGTATTAACATTATTGTTGATAAAAATGTTTAAAAAAACCTGTTTGAATTTCAATATCTGACTGTTAGTTTACTGCATTGAATAATATTCGAATTTCTATGGTCAGTCAATTATCTCAATATATCTAGGTCAAACTGCATCTTAGACAGGTTGGCCGAAAAGTAATTTTAGTAAATTTCCGTTACAGATAAAATTCTAGACAACACAATTATAATATAATTTCTTTTACTGATCGTCTGTTATTCTCCTTTACCTGGGTATGGCAATTAAGGGTTTACGAAAAATAATCGTAATATTCCAAACATGCATTTTCCTTTGACGTTATAACGACGGTCGAATTATTATCCGCTTTTTGTAAATTTTGATAGACCTTTCTCGTGTTTTGAATTACTTACGATACTCACAAAAGTTTTGATTTGCTGATTAAAAATGGAAGACACATTGTAGGTTTCTAGTTTGATTGTTTATATAATTTAGAGTATGTGTACTTATGAAAATGTCTGTGTCGCGTAATTATAACACATGAGATTTACTCTTTTTTTACATCCGTAAAAACTGGCATGAATTTGAAAATGTTTATTTTCAGTGTTCCATCGAAATAAATCGATACTACGAGAGGCATACTTGTTCGGATGGGTTATATAAATTTGTGAACAATTGTTAAGAATTTAGTTTTTAGAATTGATAAAAAAATTAGTTTGTTTTGTACTTACTAAGTTAGGAATTATTCTTACAAAAGTATTTAAGAGCAGCTGGATCTGCAAATTGTATGTAATGGAGTAGCACATGCCTTATGAAAATTTCGTTCGAGAACGCAAATTATCTTTAGACGAAAAAACAAATTCCTAGAAAGAAAAATCGACCAAAGAATTATTTTTTTGGATGTCATGCATCTGCGTATTACGTCTAAATAAACGATTAGGTGTGTGAGAGACTGGGTTACTTTTTGCTGATGTAGGTGGAGTTTGTGTTGTTTACATTTTTCGACGTTTCGCTTCACATATCGTTTACTCGCTAATGAAAGTTGTTGGTAACAATGCTTGACATCCATCCATTAAGTTTAAGATACCAATGGATGGATTCAGTCTTCAAAACGAGACAGCTGATGTGCATGACGTTTGCCTAACACGCAATTGCGTCGTGAAAGTTGTTGGTAATTATATATCGTTCTTTACCTATAAGACGTATTTAAGACAGATTGCTACAGAGAGATTGGGATGGAGACTGAATTAGTTGCTTCTTTAGGTTTCTGTCATCAACCCATCTACTCAGAATTACGATTACTTTTATAATATTATACAATAGTAACCGATTGATAAGCTGACATGTATCAGACGTGTACTATATGTGTAGAATAAGGATAACAACATGTTTTTGGTGTGAATAAGGCATAGTAAGATTGTAAGATAACTATGGTTACTTAGTCACGTTTAACAGTGTATAACATGTCATATATTATAGCTACCTCAAGTTGAAAAGTGACTTTGTAATGATTAATAAAGATAATAACATTCTGTATATAAGTTGTGTTATAATTTCACATTTCCGTTAACAAAACACGTATTGTCTGCTAAAACATCCATACGATTGCCATCAAGATTAATGTCAATATCCTTCAGTAAAGAATTGACTTTATTTAATGTGTTCATTTTGGAAAGATGAAATTTATTAATTCATGAACAATAGTGTCATTATTGGATAAGGGATGCCCCGTTTATAGTTGGTGTTTATAAACAGCAATGCATTATTGTATTTAAACATGTTAAATGGCAGCAACTGGAACACGTAAAGTTTTGTGGTATGATGTAAAATAGTTTAAGTATATACTTTAAGGTGTTAAAAGTATAACTAGTGTTTGCACGTCTTTCGACGTTATCTTTTTAACGTCCGCTTGGACGTGTGTTCTTGCGGGAGAGTAATCGTAAGTCGGAAGTGGTTAGTTAGGAATTTTGACGTTTGCTGTAATGGAATGTAAGATATACTAGCACACAGTGAACCGCCAACGAACCACTACTCTGGTACCCGATCTATACTTTACTATACAGTAGTTAACTTCTGGCATCTTCTACAACTCCTAGGGTAACATTTGTTCAACACTGTATTGCGACTACGTTAAGTCAACGAGGGATAATTTAATCAAGTAAGCATATCTGCCCTTCGTTACAGGGCAGTGCTTTCCGCTATGTTTATTATTTAAGCTTAACAGTTATTGAAAAGTTTTATTTTAAATCGCTAACAAAGGCATGTGAACGTCCATACAGAACTTGATGAAAATGTGTCTAGATTAATGTTAAAGAACAGTTAACATAAATTCAAGGTACAATATAGTTTATACAACTATTAAAGCAAACTAGCACTCCTGATTGAAAAATACATGTTTGTTAAATGTAACCAATCAATTGAAATCGGAAAAAAAATGTTTCTTACGATTTTTATCGAAAATGTCAAAAACGTGTGTAACTGATTTAGCGTACACTTTGAAGTGCTTGGTTTGATATGATGTCCGTTTTTTTCCCCGCTCAGAATCTCTTCAGCTGACCTCAAAGCGTATGCATTGTGTGTAATTGTACGTTTAAACGTACACATACAAAGGGAAAAGATGTGATTGAGTAGGATGATACACGCGTATTTTAAAAGTCTAAGTTCCTACTATTTCGTTTGACACAAATCTACGATTGAGTAAAAACGAAAATGTATTTTGTGTATTTCAAGATTAGTATTTATGTCAAATAAACAACTTCGCAATACTAGTGTGATACGAATTCGCAAATGGGATGGCTGTTCCCACTAAGGTGCTTACGTTTCCATCGATTTTGAGGCTGACACAGTCATCTGTGTGCGAACTTATTTTGTCAGTCACCCAAGTTATGATCACTGTAATTTCGCCCTATGGTTACAAATATAAAAAATAAATAAATAAGTTATCTAGAAATATTGATATTAATTAATTAATTAATAATAAATGGATTACTACCGAAGATGTATTTCCTTTATTTAAATACTAAACATATTTTGCATAAATGTAAATCGATGTTGGTTGTAACTTTATAAGTTGTTGTATAATCTAAATGAAATGGCTTTTTCAACATTAACAATTTCACTATGATATGATGTTGATGTTTATGCTAAATTGACAGTCATATTATATTGGAATAAATCTTAATAATTATCAATAATCAAAATCGTTTTTAAATAATTATTACGTAACATCATTCTGATTCGAAATTTAACTAAATAATCAACATAGAAAAATAAAGATACACGAATGCATCTAACACACGTATTTATTCTGCTCATCGCATTTTTTTTAAATCAGAAAACATAAGCTCATTTTCAATGAAATTTTTCTGGCAACGGGGTTCATGTTACATAGCGTGTTAGTTTGTTTCACAGAGATCGAAGGAAATGAGGCGGATATAAAAAGTTGTATTCCTTGAAATTGTTCTGTTTGCGTATTTTGAACAGCGACATCAACGCCCAGCCAAACTGAAATAAATTTGAGTTTCTAACAGACAATTTATTTGTTAAGATGTAGGCAAAGGGGACACGACTTTTAAATGGTGTTAACTTATCTCATTTGCAAAGTTTGTAGCCGTGCGAATGGTTTGATTCTTTTGATATTTAATACTCATCCACACAAGCTCATCTAACAATTCCAAGTATTAAAAACGTCTCATTGTGCCATGTAAAGGGGAGGGATAGTATATCTAAGGATTGGTCCCGACAGTGATCTCCTTCACGATAAAATCGTGGCCAGTTACTTAAGAGACTGATAATAGAAACCGGGTGTAATCCTCCTGGTAATCGTGCTTTTCATGCATTATCTTAAAAAAACGTTTTTTCGCCGCGTAAAGGGTTTTATCAAAATTAGTATTGAAATCATTGTTAATATAAAACAAATATAGATGTTTTGTTTTATTCTCAAATGAGAATAATAATTTGTAATCCGAAACACACCCCTGATTGTTTAATGTTAACGAGACGTTTTAACAAATTCTGAGAACAGAACAGAACAGAACTTTTATTTTCACCCAAGTATATAACATATACAATAAGGGCAATATAACAAAGTACAATTTTTATAACAATATTTTGACTTCCGATAATTTAGCAACAACAGCACATATTATCTAGCGAGGGTGGGGGTATTCAGAATGAGCATATATAAAGATATTGACTACGAAAATGTGGGAAAAGTTAATCAATTACAAAAAACACCAAATTATCATACATAGTGAGCAATGCATGAGAATGAAATAACGGTTCGTAATTGTGTAGCCTAATTTGTCGAGGATTCTAATATTATTAGTGATCTTTAACCTTAATTATGCGGGGTTGTCTTGTTCACACGTCACTTAACTTTGCACGCGCTGTTACCGATAGCAGTTTTCAGGAAAGTAAAATGTTTATTTAAAAAGTGCAGGTTAAAACAGTGCGTTTAAGGCGATAATGCAACTTGCAGTTGGTAGCTTTAATTTCTGTATTCGGAATAGTTGCAGACATGTTTTTCGTGATTTATTCGCTCGACTGCACCCGCACAATGAAATTTGCCAATGGGCGAATGGATAATGTCGGAGCAACACGAGGCCATGATAGCTGTACTTCTCAAGGACACAATAGATAAGGTACTACCGTTAGGATTAAGCAAATTGTGTGTACTGCATGCAAAAGGAATGAGCAAGGCCTAAGCGGTATCAAGAGGTGATTTTTTGTCAACTTACTATTATAATGGTGGTATGAGTCGGCTTATTTAAAACAAAACGATAATTCGTGAATCGAGACGGTACAAAAATATGAAAATCACTAGCAAAAGGAATTGTTATAAGTTATAAACTGATATTATTATTATTGCAATATATTCTATGATTATTTTTTTTTTTGATTTTTTTTTAGCTGGTTTTCCGAGAAAGTATTTGTTTAAGAAGCCAGGGTCATGAAAAGCAAATAAATATATGTACAGATTTTTAACATATCAGAATGATGCAAAAGTAGACGTAGTCATGATATATAAATTATCAGTTAGCGAGTGAAATAAAGAATATAACAAATTTATGTACATTTCTCACATTGATACACATTTTAAGTATTAACAAGTAATTAAATAAGCATAAACGTTCCTCATGCTTAACAATTAATGTTTTTAACGGTAAAGTATAGATGTACATAGGACTGAAAATGTGTCATGTAAATTGAATTTATGGAATTTATTTAATTTCAAGTAGGTAACTACAGTCAACTTTCTATTATACTGGTGGTATAAGTCGGCTATTTAAAGCAAAACACAAATTTGTAGATAGAAATGGTACAGAATTATAAAAATCACTAGCAAAAGGAAATTGTAATAAGTTATGAACTGGTTATTATTATTGCAATTTATTCTATAATTTTTTGGCCGGTTTTCCGAGGAAGTATTTGTTTAAGAAGCCATGATCATGAAAAGCAAATAAATATATGTACAGATTTTTAACATATCAAAATGATGCAAAAGTACACATAGTCATGATATATAACATTATTAGAAAAACACAACCAAATTAATATAATACAATCATCAATTAGCGAATGAAATTAAGAATATAGCAAATTTATGTACATTTCTCACACTGATACACATATTAAGTATTAACAAGTAATTAAATATAACTTATAAGCATAATGTTCCTCATGATATATAACATTATTAGAAAAACCCAACCGAATTAATATAATACAATCATCAACTAGCGAATGAAATTAAGAATATAGCAAATTTATGTACATTTCTCACACTGATACACATAGTAAGTATCATCAACTAGCGAATGAAATTAAGAATATAGCAAATTTATGTACATTTCTCACACTGATACACATATTAAGTATTAACAAGTAATTAAATATAACTTATAAGCATAAATGTTCCTCATGCTTAACAATTAATGTTTATAACGGTAAAGCATACATGTACATAAGACTGAGAATGTGGCATGTAAATTGAATTTATTCAATTTCAAGTAGGTAACCACAGATTATACAGTAGTAAACGGATGTAAGAAAAAAGTAGACTCTTTGAAGAAGCAGTAATGTAGTTATTATCATTAAAGGGAGACTATTTAGACAATAATGTGCCCTAATTAATAATAAAAAGGATGGCTATACAGGTTTTGAAATGAAATTCATTTCCAAGTACATAATAACGCATTAGATCGAGACTTAACACAAACTAACAATCAATTAGTGCACTGTAGTAGAACATATACTATAATTTGGTGGTCTGGTGACATTTGCATTTATAAACAAATGTGTACTTGTATTGAATCTTTGTTAGCGTTTAAATTTACTGAATATAAAGCGTATAAATTTGCTTGTATTTTTAAGTAAAGGTAAGGATTCTGATGATAAGAATGAGCTAAGGGAAGCATTATGTGTGTCATTACCTAAGAATTGTTCTCTTTCAGTATTAAAGAAATCGCAGTTAAGGAGGTAGTGGTGTTCGGTGCCAACCTGGCCCGAATTACATAGCCTGCAGACTCTATTTTCAAATGGGGTTCCGTCGTAACGGCCTGTCTCGACTGGAAACCAGTGGTTAGCAGTCCTGAATTGGAATAGGTAAATGTATTCTTTTTTGGTGAGTTTAATAAGGTAGTTTTCAAGGGATGGTGATTGTTTGAAGCTGGTATATATTTGTCCTTTGTGTGTTTGCTGTAATTGGTGGTGCCATTGGGTTTTGAACTGAGTTAGTAACTGTGATTCAACTAAGCGGTGGATATTAATTTGGTTTATTTGAAACTGATTATCCCATATGCTACTTTGGTTAACTGATGTGAGTATTTCTTTTATTTTGTTTGACCATTTAAAATTTGAGTTTGGGAGGTTCATCATGTACTTATAAATCTGATGTGATATTTTCTGTTCTTTGCCTTGAAGAGTTCTACACCAGAAGGAGATCATACGAGTTTTAATATTGATTGCAATTGGATGCCTGCCAAGTTCACCGTATAGAAAAGATAAAGGAGTAGATTTTCTGGCTTTAGTAATTTTTCTGAGGAAGTTGTTGTGTACTCTCTCCAGAATGTCTATGTTTTCAAAACCAAATATTTCTGAACCATATGTTAAAATTGGTAGCACTGTGTGGTCGAAAAGTTTAAGGGTTAAGTCTATGGGAAGTTCTGCGTTGTTTGCTCTGATATATAATCGGTGCATTGCTTTTGTTGCTTGTTCAGCTAGGTGTTTTCTTGCGTTTAGGAAAGAGCCATTGCTGGAGAGTGTTATCCTTAGGTAGTGGTAACGGTCAGTTATGTCTATGGGATGGATGCCTAGTGTGAAATGAAAGTTTTGAAGTTGTCTAGCACCGAAGATTATAATTTTAGTTTTGCTGAGGTTTATTTTTAAATGCCAATTCTCGCAGTAATCATGGAAAATGTTTAAGCTATTTTGGAAGTCAGTTTTTGAGTCAGAAATGATAACAGTGTCATCAGCATAAAGTAATATAAGTAGTTTTAACCACAAAGTTAGGTCTTCAGGTTTTGTAAGTTCTATGCCGTTTGAGCCTTGGAGGTGCATATGTGTTTGCAGATCGTTAAGGAAGAGGGAAAATAGGAGAGGGGACAGGTTTTCACCTTTTCTTACGCCAATTTCTGATATGAATGGTTCAGATATGTTACCGTTAAGTGAGATACTAGATTTGATGTTGCTATACATGTTTTAAACTAGAGTGAGAAATTTACCTGTTATATTTTGTTTGATCAGTTTGTGCCAGAGGCCAGTACGCCAGACTTTATCGAAGGCTTGGGAGAAGTCAATAAATGCGCAGTAGAGTTTTTGTTTCTTTTTTTTTCATTAATTCAATTAGTGAGTGAAGTGTAAATATGTGATCAGAACAGGAATAGCCTTTTCTAAAGCCAGCTTGATTTTCATCTAAGATATTGTTTTCATTTAAGAACTTAGTTAATCTGTTGTTAAGTATTGAAGTAAAAAGTTTGCTAAGACAGCTGAGGATAGTTATGGGTCTGTAGTTACTAGGATCTTTAGGGTCACCTTTGTTTTTAAATATGGGTATTATAATTCCGTGGAGCCAACTTTGTGGGATGAACCCGGTTTCTAGTATGTAGTTAAATAGTTTGCAATAAACAGGCATAAGTAGATGTTTTGTGGACTTTATGTATTCGTTAAGAATGTTGTCAAATGGGCTAGGAGTTTTTGAGTTTTTAAGGTTTGAAATACATTTTTCTATTTCTTCTTTGGTGATTGTGGAATTAAGTGTGGTGCTTGTATAATGTGATTGGTCGTTTGTGTCATTGAAACGGTTGTCATTGATAGTGTTTGTATTTAGTTCTTTGAAGTGTTCCTGTAATTCTTCTAGAGTTGGTGTAGTTGTGATTTTTGATTTTGGTTTTAGTTTGTTAAGATATGACCAATATTGTTTGGGGTTTTTGTCGGACATTGATCGAAGTTTGTTTGACATGTTTTGTTTGTTTGCATTAATATGGTGGTTCATTGTTTGTTTGTATTTTTGCTGGCGTTCGTCATTTCTTTTTTGTTAAATGTGGTTTTGTTGCTGTTATACATTTTTTTGGCAGTGTGATACTTTTTGCGTGCTTTGAAACATTGAGGACCAAACCATGGTTTATTGTTGAATGGTTATTTTGAAAATGTGATTTATTTTCAGGGAAGGTGCTGGTGGATGCTTGATGGAAGACTGATTGCAGCTCATCAGTTATGTGCTCTATGGTCTGCTGCGATTTGGGGTAAGTATCCATTTGGTTAAGTATTTGGTCAATCGCATTAGGGTTGATATTGCTAACAAATTGGCTGGCGAGATCAGGTTTCCATTTTGGTTTTTGATTGGTGTAAGTTTTACTTTTTGGAGTTATATTTGGATGATTGCTATGTGATATATTTATTGACCATGAGAGTGCATTATGGCCATCCGAGAATATTGGGTCAGTTTCAATGATTTGAAATTCCGAAACAAAATAGAAACAATCAGATGAGGCAATAACATAGTCTATTGTGGATTTATTTCTGAATGTAAGCATATCGTGATTATTTCCAGAGGTTAGTCTACCGTTTAGAATGAAAATGTTGTTGTTCTTACATAAGTCTATAAGACGGAGGCCATGTGCATTCGTTCGATGGTCTTGAGAGGTGCGGGCAAGTGGGACGGATAATTTTTCAAGAGTTTTGTATTTGTCTAGTTGACTCTGTATGTCGTCATCGATATCGAAAATGTCATTTAAATGTGGGTCAGTGGTTATGTAATCTTTCATGCTGCCTACTCTGCCATTGAAATCACCGGCAAGAATTACATATTTATGGTCACTACATATCTGGGAGATTTCATTTTCAAAGGTCATAAATTCATCGTCGTTAAAAAATTTAGAGTTTTCGGGTGGGACGTATACAGCACCAATGACAATATTTTCGTCAAGCATCGTTAGAGATTTATCAATACAGATCCAAAGGGCATATTCGCAATTTGACTTTAAAATGTTAATTGAGGGTACAAGCTTGTCTTTAACAAATATACCAATGCCCCCAGACTTGCGTTTATATTCTTGCTTTCTATGGTTCGCAAAATAATCATAGTTATTTATCTTTATAATATCGTGTGTATCAGTGTGAGATTCACAGATACAAAATATATCATAACAACCTATGAAATCAGTGAATTCCTGGTAATTTAGTCTTTTCTTGATGCCGCTAACATTTAAAGTTCCTAATTTTATGGTGTTTACTTTCAGGTTGGATGAGGGTTCTGTCCCCCCACTGGCCTAATGGCTATGGTTGCTGTCTGCTGTGGTCCTACTATGGTTATTGGACTGTGGAGTGTCCCTAGAGGGCACACGGTTATCAGTACGCGCAGAATCCCAGGGGCGTTGGATGCTGGGCACAGATGACTTGGTGTTCAGTGGAGTTCTGGGAGATACTGGAGGATGATTACGAGCATGAGCTTTTGAAGAATTAGGAGAAGCAGACTGCGAGCGTCTTGATACGTGTTCGGAATTGGGAGTTGGAGTATTGGGAGTGATGACCATAGTTGTTTTCCTCTGGTTAGCAGAGGTTGTGATAGGCTCTGGCGGGATATTGTTCCTGGCGCTTTGGGGAGGAGGGACACTGTGTGCCTGATTCGACCGTGGTACTTCGGGGATCGTGGCAGTTGGAGTTATGGGAGTGGCGACCGCGGTTGTGTTCCTCCGGTTGCCAGAGGTTGTGATAGAAGCTGGCGGGATATTGTTCCAGGTGCTTTGGCGAGAACGGAAACTGTGTGCCTGACTCGTCCCGAAGACTTCGGGGATTGTGCGAACTCTATTACCATTGAGAATTGAGTTCCAATCAGGATATATGTCCTCGACTACCCTTCCATCCATAACTATTTTTTCAGGGAAGACTAGCGCAATTTTGCTGCGTGGATTACTTTCACGGAGTTTTTTGTATTTTGGCCAGAGCGTTTTCCGAGCTTGTGAGATTTCTTTAGGGTAGTCTCGGTTTATGCTGAAGTTTGACCCTGCTAAGTGTTTTGCATGAGAGAGAACATCTACTGTGTCTTGAAAGTTCAGGAAGTTCACAATGATACCCCTACTGTTGCTTGGAGAGAATCTTCCAAGGCGGTGGGCTCGCTGGATTATTGGACGGTGCGTTATCTGGAGCTGTTCGTCAAGAAATTGACCTATGACATCAAAACAGTTTTCATTTCTTTGTTCACCTATTCCACCAAATATGAGGTTATTTCTTCGGCTCCTTGCCTCGATGTCAATGGATTTGTACTCAAGCAGTTTTAAGCGCTGGTCGTGTTCGGATAGTGAGCCTTCTATTGATGTCAATTTTGTATACATCTTTAAACATTCATAAACCTTGTGATCGAATTTTTTCATTTGTTTAAATATTTCTGTCACTTTTCCATCAAGAGATAATTGCTCAAAGTCATTTTCGTTTGTTATTACTGCACCATTGCTACACTCACCACCTGTGTTTATTCTAGTCCGCTTCCTATTTGTGTTGTCATTTTTTACATTGTTTACATTATTCCCCACGTGTGGATTGACGAACCTGTTTTGGGTTATAAAGGGCTCGTCCTGAGAATTCTCGTAGCTGTAGCTGTCAAAGCTATCAAGGTGATCCATACTTACAGAATTTACAGCATCGTGTATTTCCTTTGTCCCGACAAAAGCGCGCGAAAATTATGCACCAATGTACAATGTCACGCCATACCCATGGTTCGAAAGCATGCGTGTATTGATTTTTGGATAAAAACTTTGTAGCACAGAGAACATGTACATCAGTTGATTTCGGTTAAAAGTTGTGTTGTTCTTT
This sequence comes from Dreissena polymorpha, assembly GCF_020536995.1. NCBI lineage: Eukaryota > Metazoa > Mollusca > Bivalvia > Myida > Dreissenidae > Dreissena > Dreissena polymorpha. Next base: position 55,702,043 of record NC_068362.1, read on the forward strand.
TTAACTTTTAATTAGCCGATAATTGTCATAAATGTGTGCTTGAAATAGTATGAGCTACAAATAATGAATTATAAATTAAGAATCTCCTTTCCAGTAATAATAGGTGATATTCGCACGTGCGGAAATAAAAAGATCAAACGGTCGCATATTGCTTTTAACCCGATAACCCGATAATCCGCCGCTAATAATTACAATTTGCAAACTGGCTGTCAAAATGTTTATCACACATCACGCTTCAATACTACAGAGCCTAAACCGCAGACTGGAAGTACGTATCGATTTTTTCGCCGTTGCGTCTGTGTAATTTTGCCAATGTACATGACTGACTTACTTGCGCGTGACCACTCATATGGGGGGAATTTAACAGACAGACAGACAGACAGACAGACATTTTATTTGACTTGCACAATGTACATCGTCAACATCACAGGTGGTTAGAATTGATATATGTCAACATGTATATGCGCAGAAAACAAGTGTCAACAAAAATGAATATTTACAAAACAAATATATACAGAAGTACAGAGGATGAACAATAAGAAAATTATGTTATACGATTTAACAAATTCAATCTAATACTCAATGATTCCTTAACAAACAAACATAGTTTTATTAAATCAGACCTATTAGTTGATTGTAGCAATTGTACATACTTAATAACAGATGGATTATTATAGAAATATTGTTTTATGTATTTCTTTCTTAAATCAACAAATGTTGAACAAATACATACAAAATGAAATTCGTCCTCAATATCCGTGGTATTACAACAAAGACAATATCTGTCTTGCCTAGCAATAGTGTTTCCATTATATCTACCAGTCTGTATACGAAGGGGGTGTACAGATAATCTTAATCGGCATAAATTAAACCTTAAATGTTTCGGAACTAAGTCTAGGTAAATCTCATATTCGAGATTTGACTTTAATGTTCTATAGATGTCTAACATTGAACTATCTTCTAGTGTACGGTGCCAATTTTGTTTATATGAATCTATAATTCTGGACTTTATAATGGGTTTAAAAAAAAATCAATATCATGGACACTATTTAAGACATAACTTAATCCGTAATCATCCAATAATTTCTTGATGTTATAAATCCAATTTCGACAGCCTTTGGCGTAATCTGAAACTCCAATATTGTATACAGTTTTAATAATTATGTTATCAGAGGCTGCTATTTTAAACCAATATTGTACGATTCGCATGTATCTATGTATAAAAAGAGGATATCTTCCTAACTCACCATAAACACATGCATTACATGTATTAGTTTTAACTCTTAAAAGCCTTTTACAGAACTTCAGATGTATCCTTTCCAATTCCTTAGATTTCGTAAAACCCCAAACTTCTGATGAATAACCTAAAATAGACCCTACGAATGCATCAAATAACTGACAAAGAATTTTTGGCTTTAAATCAAATTCTTGACATTTGCAAAACAATGTATTCAATGCTTTAAGAGCTTTACCAATTAAATGTTCTTGATTTAAATTAAAACTACCTATATAATTAAATACAACACCTAAATAATTAAAATCATTTACAGTTTCTATAGCATGGCCATTGTATGCCCACTTTTCATTTGGCAATAATCCGCCTCTTTTTCGAAAAACCATTATCTTTGTCTTATCAATATTAACTTTCAGTCCCCATGTATTACAATAAGTATATAAATTATCTAAATGGTCCTGAATTTCTTCTGGTGATTTACCCACAATGGCCATGTCGTCTGCAAAAAGTAATAAAATTAAAACAATGTCATCTAGTTGCAAACCTGAATCAATATTTTTTTGCAAAAACAACTCAAGATCTTCTACAAAGATAGAAAATAACAAAGGCGACATAACTTCTCCTTGACGTAAGCCAACAGCATAGCTAAAGTAATCCGAAAATGAAGATAATGATTTTACACATGACTTAACTTTTTGGTACATATCTCTCACAATTCTTAATATTTTGCCTTGAATACCACATTTAAACATGTTTAACCATAAAGCATTTCTATAAATAGTATCAAAGCATTTCATCATATCGACAAAAATAACATACAAACGTTTGTTTTCAAATAAATAATGATTTATCAAAGAAAATAAAATAAATATTGCGTCAGTAGTAGATCGTCCTTTTCGAAATCCGAATTGGGCGTCCGAAATGATGTTATGTTTTGTACAGATATTTTCAACGCGTTTATTTATAACAGTAGTGAATAATTTTGACAAACAGCTCACTAACGTAATTCCTCTATAATTATTAACATCGGATTTGGATCCTTTTTTATGAAGGGGGATAATAATACCTTTCGTCCACTGGTCCGGGAAATAACCGGAATTTAGTATATTGTTAAATAAATCACATAAATAAGATGACAGAATGTCAATAGATTCTATAAAATATTCATTTAAAAGGTTGTCACTCCCATAAGCTTTAAATCGCTTAAGTGATTTTACAGCAGTTGTTATTTCATGCACCGTTATCGGTTCATCTAGTTCAGGATATACATTATTAGGAAGATTAAAATCATTGCACAAATTAAAACTTTCCGCTTCTAAATTCGATGCACCAACATTATCCGAGCTAATCCTCGAAAAATAATCTGTGAATTCAGTTAACGGTATATCATTAGATCTATTGGTTTTTGACTTAAAATGTTTCCAAAATTCCCTTGGTTTACTTTTCCTTAATTCTGTAATTTTATCCATTCTTCGTTTATAATCGCAACATTTTTTCTTTCTGACAATATTTTTATACTCTTTTTTTCTCTCACATAAAACTATTCTGTTGTTAAATGTTTTATCAGTGTTGAAGCATCGAAGTGCATCTAGATATAAATTACGGGCATCTATACAATCACTGTCAAACCACTCCTTATTACTACTAGTATAATTTTCAAAAGCAACCTGATCTTTAAAAATACACTCTTTCGAAAACAAAGGGTCAGCTATATCACGAATAGTGTTTGTAAATAAAAGTAACATATTGTTCACGGAATCCCTGCTTAAATAATCTGCGGTATTAACAATGGTATTAAACAAAGGCAATTGAGAAATAAGTCGTGAGCGAAACTCCTCTCTAAACGTAGAATCCCATTTATACCTAGTCTCTGAATAGTATAAACCATCTCGGGGAATGTTATTACAGTTCAGTGAAAATTGCAAAGGGGCGTGATCACTCCATTCATTGAATGGACATACTGTAAATGACTTTATCTGGGAAAAATTACATTCTTTTGTTAACAAGTAATCAATAACTGAGCAACCATTATTGGACAAAAATGTATATTGATCAGTATTACCTATACGACCGTTAATAATTCGGTAACATGTACCTTTACAAAGATCTAACAATTTTATCCCGTGGTTATTATGTGACCTGTCATTGGAGGCCCGTGCAGGTGTGCTATCGAAAACATAATCAGGACAAGCACAACAATCATTTACTTTATCAAATATAATAAAATCACTTTTCTGACCGACTCTACTGTTAAAATCGCCGCAAATAAAAACACCTCCTAAGCTATCATACAGAAACAAATCATTTTCTAGAATATCAAATAAATCGATATTAATACGGTTGTACATAGGTGAATCTTCTCCCCAGATATAGTCTCCACATACATAAATATCGTTCTGGGTATTAAAAAATAAATGGTCAAGTTTAAGCCAAATGATTGTATCAAAATGATTTTTAATTATTTGTATTCCATCTTTTAATTGCTCTTTATAATATAAAACAATTCCTCCACTGTTTCTACGGGCTCTTCTATGCTGAAATTTACGGTAAAAAATATGTGAAATGTATCCGTTTAGATTTATATTACTGTTAGAATCACACCATGATTCGTAAAGAAAACAAATATCAGACTGTTTTAAAATATTTACAATGTCAGGACTTTCCTTTTTGTCTCTGGTAAGGCCATGAATGTTCCACGAAAGGATAGAAAGTTCATCTCCGTCGTGCTCCTACTGTTTCACTGGTTTACCGTCCACGTACAGGGTATCGTACACGATCCAAGATCGTTTTCCCTCTTTTTTGGCGTCCTTCATTTTAGGCACTAACTTTCGGCGCTTTTCAACCACTTCCGGTGGGAACTGTTCAAACATTTGGCATCCGGTTCCTGACAGGTGTTTCCATTCTCTCCGTACCATCTCCCGGTCCTTGAAAAATGTAAATTTGGCAACGATGTTGCGAATCTTACCGGAAACTGGCTGTCCCGGTGAACGATGAACGCGCTCAAAGCGGATCGTGTCTGCAATGTCCTTTGCAATTTTTAGTTTCTCTTG